>NW_026558793.1:0-118650 GCF_026930045.1 Uloborus diversus
GAAAGAGACATTCAAGAACATCTGTATTTTTTGGGATACCTTTTCATTCATTAACTCCCTTGTATTGCATCGAAAAAAGGGTTCCTTGTAACTCTGAAACAGGTGTGGGCATTTTTGCAAATTTGCATTTTAATGTTGCATTATCTTTTATGATTATTTTTCTAAAACTAAGGGGAAAAGAGGAGGGATGTAGGAAACAGATGGCTCCATGCATCTGAAGAGCCTTAAGTGTCAGATGTACAATGGATTGGGGAATGCTACAAAAAGGTAACCTGTAATCAATTAAATCCATAAATTAAGGAAATGAGTTATTTATTTATCAAATTACATTTTTCACTTATAGGACTAATATAAAGAAAAGCAACTTACCTTCCAGCACTCCCTCTTCTTCCAATATTTGATGAAAATGAATTGAATCTTGGTGTAAATGAGCTGGTAATTTGTATCTTCATAGCTCTACCTATCGAATTTAAACAGAAATGAGAAACTTCTTCCATTTAGTCCTGTTCCCCAATGGTTTAATCAAATGAATAAAAATTAACGGCATAAAGGAAGGAAAAATTCATTAAATGTTCAAATAGACAGGGTGGCGACAGGAACTGGAAAAAAAAGTTCCCCGACTTTTCCCTGATTAAGTTCATCAAATTTCCCTGATTTATGTTACCAATGATAATGGTTTCCTTTCTTTGCCCTACTTGAAAAGCATTACATATTAAATAAAATGCAATGTTTTAAACGGTTTAAGCTGTTAATTAAAAATATATTTTGAAAAGAAGCTCCTTTTTTGGTAAAAATTGTATATTAAATTATCCACAAAGAAATATTATAGGAAATCTAAAACAAATACTTTACATCCAGGAACCAGTTAACATAAGAATTCTAAGAAATTATTAAAACCACTCTTAAAGACATATCTAATCATGATAAAACTAAAAAATTTAAACGGGAATAATCTTGAACTGAATTTTCAAGCAGTATAATTGTTGCTGCAAGAATAACAAGTGATAGTTAAAGTATAGAAGTAATGTAGTATTACTTACGTAAAAAATACTGCTGTGTGCAGGTAAACGGCAATATCGGCAGAAATTAGTTTTTGAGATATTTGAAGAAATGTGTGGTGGATTCAGTAGTAACAAAAGGAAAATGTTGGAATTAGACTTTTTTTTGCGCCTTTTTTTCAGCGGAAACCAAATAAGCGAGTATGTACAATAAAGATAAAATACAATAGATGAGAAAAATGCAAAACAAATAAAAATAAAATAAAAATAAGTAAATAAAAATGTGCAGTTATTGCCCAAGACCTGCACACAGCAGAATAGACATATTTATGTAAAACAAATTGAAATCTTTCAACAACTGGTCATATTGAGCTATTTTCTAATCAAGGACTTCGGTTTTTTGAATGAATACAGCATTTTTACAATTAAAAAATAATAAAAATATTTACATATGTCCACAACTCAATTTCAAATGATTTCATTAGTTGTCGAAAAAAAATCTTAGATTACTTTAGTAAAAAACAACATTGAAATGCAAAAACAATTATTAATCTCAAAATTTATGTGTACATGGTTTTAAAATAAAAGAGTTTTAAAGTCTGAATTAAAAAAAACCCCTTCGTGTAATCTAAAGTGACAGTGAATAATACCAAGGTAAAAAAGCAAATTTGATTTTCAGTCAAATTCAATTTTAACAATTAAATTAAAAATGCCAAGTGATAACTTTTATGATTTTTTCAGCATTAATTTAAAAAACAAAGATTTTTTCTTGAAATCGTGATAACAGTATGCTAATTACTTCAAGACAATGAGTAAAGGCAAGGGAGCCAAGTCATTAATGACGGCTTCCTCTTTGCCTATAGGGTTGTTTATTTTATGTAGCATGGAATGCGTGAAAGGAAAATTCAAGCTAGGTAAAATAAACAACTTTACAGACACAGTCGCAATCTTAGGAAGCTCATCCTTAGATTGAATACTTTGACCTTGAGGAAAAAAGATGCACAAATAATCACACCTCATCAATTTTACTTTTTTAAAACAAATAATTGGCGGAAAATTCGTAGAGAATCAAAGTAATTCATTTTTCAAGGGGAAAAAAACTCATTTTATCAATTTTCCCTGATTTTTTATTTTTTCAAAATTTCCTGATATTTCCCTGAGTGATAAAGTTCCCTGACTTTTCCCTGATCTGTCACCACCCTGAATAGAGTGCAAAGCGAAAACAATAATTACATGAAAAAAAAATTACTAGAAAATAATTGCCAATCTTCGCAAATCAAATAAACCTATACAAAATATTTTTTTCCTGGCATATTAGAAAGATGGGTACTGGTTTTTATCTTATGAAAATAGTTCTAATACAGAACCCCTTTGTTATATAGTGCCTCGTTAAGCAGCTCATTTGCATATAAATATGAGTTTTCGTTTGTTCCCTGAAAAATTATATTAAAAAAATGGCTTTGCATTTGACTTCATTCGGATGTGCGGCCGCCGCAGCGGGCGTCGATGGTAGAGCATAATGGCTCTTTTGATCAGTCTCAATAGGATTAGGCTTAAGTGTTAAATATAGCCAGATAGGAAGTACGCCCAAAGGCTTTCCTATTGGGTGACTTCAAATTGCGGGTTAGGTCCATGTCATTTAAATAAAGAAGTTTTAATAATTTCATTATTAAGAGGCAAATTAAACCAAGATTTGAAAAACTAAAAGAATTGAGATGCAACTTCAGCTGTAGCAAAAAAAATTTTTCCAATTACGGTGTAGATGAGAGGCTAGAGGCTTGCTCATTGAATGGACATTCAATCCACCGCTGAGCCACGCCTACATAGCAAAAACAACCAGAAAAGAAAAGAAAAAAAAAGGTAGTAGAAGTTGAAAATGAAATGTGAACAGAAATCAGTTGAAAATAAATTTTAACTAATTTCTAAGTTCAATCAGCAGTTTCTGCAAGGTTTCAGTTAATGTATTAAGTAAATTATTATTCATTTTTGTTGTTATAGGTGGTTCCTGTAGTATAACAGAAATTTTCTTTATATTTCTCAGAAAAAAGTTTTTATTTTAAATCAATGAACTCAAATGGCATATTTTTAATACACTAGATTTGTAACAATTTTAGCTGAAGTTCAATTTGTATTCCCCCATTAGAAAAATAAAATACTTTAAAATCAATACATTGTAAAAGCACATGGCATTAATTTGTATGTGAATTGAAATGCTAATTTTTCTGATATCTGTTACATCGCGTTATTGGATACAAATGTGATATAATGAGGAGTTACTGTACCGAAAGATTTTAAATGATAAATCAAACATAAATCATACATGCTGCAATGAAAGATACTACAGTCAACTCGCGATAACTCAAACTTCGATAACTCGAAAAAAGTATTTCCCTGAACCTTTATTGCATTTTTAATGAAATTTTATCTCATTAACTCAAATTAATTTTGCCTTCTTTTCGATAACTCAAATTTTTTTCCATTCAATTAAAAAAAATTCAATCCCTCAAAACTCGAATTTTCAAATGGCTATGCTTTTTCTCCCTCGTTTACGCATTCTAGAGTAGAAAAACGTGTCCTCTGGCTCTCTCTTTTGTTAGTGATTTTCACAGTTGGTGTTCATCACAGGTGTGTGGAAGGGGAGACATGTTTTAGCTGCTGTTTTCTGTAGACAATGGTCGAGTTTCTAGAATAAGCGTTCTCTTAACCTGAATAACCAGTTCCGCGAACACAAACACAAAACATTTCTTGTTCTAGTCAACGTCTTCATACTTCACGTATTAGTGCTGCAAAGAAGCTCAGGTTTATTTTTCATCGAATTATGGCTACAAAACGAAAATGCACTACTTTTTATTGCAGAGAAAAAAAAAGGTGATTGATGGGGTCGAAAAAGGGAGAAAGAAAAAGATAGATATTGCAAAGGAATTTGGCATTCCGAACAGCACACTCTCAACCATTCTCGAAAATAAAGAGACTATTCTTTAAAAACTTAGATAATAATCAAGGGGATCTGAAAAAAATGAAGATTGCAGAATATGCGGAAGTGGAAAAGTGCTTGATAAAATGGATTACCCAGCGCTGGACCCAGAACATTCCACTTGGTGGAAATATATTGAGAGAAAAAGCGGAGGATTTTGGGAAGCAACTCGGTTTTACAGATTTCAAAGCAAGCAGTGGTTGATTTGAAAATTTCAAGAAAAGAAACATCACTTTTTACAAAATTTGTGGAGAAAATGGCAGTGTAAGTCTAGGAAGAATGGAAGGGATCACCGTCTTCAATTTTAAAAGAGTATGACAAAGATGTATTCAATGTCGATGAAACAGGTCTATTTTTTAAATGTCTTCCTGACAAAACAATGGCTGTGAAAGGGGAAGCTTGCCATGGCGGAAAGAGAAACAAGGAACGAGTAACTTTGTTACTGTGCACCAACATGGATGGATCAGGAAAAATGAAGCTAGAAATGATAGGAAAATCAAAAAAGCAAAGATGTTTTGCTGGAGTTAAATCATTTCCTGTCTATTATGAAGCTAACACAAAATAATGGATGACCGCCGAATTGTTTGAAAAATGGCTGAAAAATTTAGACCGTAAAGTGTCTAGTCAAAACCGCAAGATTGCCCTATTTGTTGACAACTGTACAGTCCATCCAAGCTCAATTACGACGAAATTAAAATCTGTAAAACTGGAGTTACTTCCGCCTAATACCACTTTAAAACTACAGCCGTCAGATAAGGGAATCATCCAAAATTTCAAATTAAAATATCGTCATCAAGTCTTTAAAAAAAAATGCATTGCTGAGATTGATGAAGGAAGCAACCGTTCTGTAAATGTGTTGCAGGCAATGAGAATGGCTGATAAAGTCTGGAATTGAGTTGAACAAAGAACAATAGCAAACTGCTTTAGAAAGGCAGGTTTCCATAAAGCATCTGCTGAGGAAATCCACCTAGAAGAGGAAGAAAAAGAAAAGGAAATCGAGGAAACAGTTGATGAGGAATGGAGTTTAGTGTCGAAAGCTCTGCAGCTAGATCCTGTAACAACATTTTGAGACTTTGTCAACATAGATGATGATGTTCAAGTGTGTGAAAATTTATCGGACAAAGACAGTTGATGAGCTTCGACCACTCTCAGAAGAGGAAGATGGACTGAGGAACTTATCCATCCAAAAAAAGTCATCTTTGATAAAGCAAAAAGTGCCATGCATGTGATGTGGGCCTTTATTGAACCGAGACCTGATATGGACTCTAAGACATTCAATGCCATTTCCCATCTAGAAAATATAATTGACGTGGAGAGAAAAAATAGTATCTGTCAAACTCTTCTTGACAGATATTTTAAATAAAGTATGGTATGCTCTTATTTTGTGTTCGCTTTTTTTAATGAGGTATATAGTATACTTAAATTAAATATACTTAATTACTTTTTCAATAACTTGAATTTTTTATGTCTTTCCTTCAATTTCGAGTTAGCGAGAGTCGACTGTATTTTAGAAAACAACTAATAACTAGTGTTATTAGCAGCATTTTCTTCACAAGACCTGTTGCCTTACCTTAATTTTGTAGATCATTAACATTCTCAGCATTCTTCAAATACTTATTTTTATGTTTAAATACTTTCCTCCATTTTCTGAGAAAATTTGTTTTTATATAAAAATTTCAAACATACAACCTTTGTTTCTGACAAAATCTCACCATCAAGAGGTACTCCATTATATTGTGCCATTGCACGAACTGCCTCATTACGTTTTTCAAAAACTACATCAGCAGTACCAAGAGAACGACCAGACTGATCATAATGTACGACTGCTTTGCGTAGATTACCAAAATCTCCAAATAACTCCTAAAAATTTAATGAACTAGTAAGAAAATAAGAAAGAAATAAGCAAAATTTATGTATTCTAGCAAAAATTATGTCACTATGCTGGAAAATAAGATCATTATTTAAGCCACATGATCCAACTACAGTTGGCTCTCTGGTTAACGACTTTCAAGGGACCACAAAAAATCGTCCTTAAGTAGAAATCGTCCTTAAATAGAATGCTTTTAACACTACAGTGTAATCTATGACCGTGAAAAGTCGTCGTTAAACAGAGAGCCAACTGTATTACAAGTTTTACATTATAATCAGAACATTTGCAGTTAAGACTAATAAAATAATATTTTAAATCAAGTCATATACGTACTTTAATGTCTGAATCAGAAACACCATAATCAAGATTTGAAATTAAGAGTTTTGCAGGTCCTCTTTCAACATTATTAATCGATCCACGTCTAATTGTATTAGTAGACAAAAATGCAGGTCTGGCTCGTGGTTTAAAAACGCCCTGAAATAAACAAAGCAAAAATTTGAACTTAGTGAGTTTAAAGATTTTAAATTAAAACAGTGGTGCCCAACCTAAGCCCCGCGGGCTATATGTGGCCCTTAAAGCTGATTGATATGGCTTGTCGTTATGATCAATGTTATGAAACGAAAAATATATTCTAAAACCTTGCAAAAGTTTGTATTAATAAAATTAGCATGTAGTAATGATGTCAACAATTTTTGGTAAGTAATTGTCTCTGCTTTTTTCTTGTTTTCCCATGCAATCTAAAAAAATTTTTAAGAAAAATAATTAAACTTTGTATTTGTTCTGGTTCTCGAAATTAATCAGGTATGGCTTCCGCCATATGTAGAAAAAGGTTGAGCACCATTGAGTTAAAAAGCAAATTTCAATTTTCGAACAGTAAGATAAATATTTTAGAATAAAAATTACCCCAAAGTTAAACATATGATTTATGAAAATCATTTGTGAGCAAATTCATCTTAAGTTTTTCATTGAATCTGGACCGTATTTGGATTGAACATTTCCAAACACAAAAAGAACATGGTGAACAAAAAGCTTCAAAACTAGAGGGAAAAAGAGATTTAAAATGGAACAAAAAATTTAAATGTTAACAAAATGTGTTTACAGTTAAATCCCGCTGCAACGCGATTCGACTTACGCGAAACGGCTAAAACGCGAATATTTTTTAAAGAGGAACGAATTTATAGCTGACGCAGTTGCAATATGTTGTGGTAACACAGGAATTGTGCTAAAAAGAGCAGGCCCGGATCTATACATTTTGGGTCCCCCTGCAACAAAATATGTAGGGCCCCTCCCTAGTGGCCAGCAATGTCTATTTGTAAAGTGAATAAGTCTTAATGCCAGTTTTTTTTCTATTTCTTCTTCAATTTCTAGGGCCGTTAGCCCCTTTAAGGACGCGGGCCCCTGGCACTGCGGGTACGCAGATCTGGACCTGCTAATGAGAAAAGTTACATGTTTCTGGTGCAAGGGATTAAGAGATAGGACATTTTAATTTTGCCTTTATGAACTGGGAGAGTTGGGCTTATTGCTCTTTGTGCTATAAGGTACAAAAAAGGCTTGAAAAAGAAAGTTAGTTGAACTTGAGATCAATAAAAAGTATGAAATATTACATTAACATTAATTGAAAATGGAGAAAGTCATAGAAAATTAGCCGGCACATATGGAACTTCTAAAACTACAATGTCTAATATAGTTAAAAACAAGGAAAAAATAACAAAATTATTTAAATAGTATTTTTAATTATTGTTTCAATTTCAATAATGCTAAACAATGAAAGTTAGTTGAACAGAAATTATAAGGGTGAATTATACTCAAAAATGAATACATGGTGCAAGAAATGACAAAAAAATTTTAAAAAAATCATTACCGCCCTTTATAAGTTGACCACCAAAGTACTGCACCGCGAGTGGTCAACTTACACAGGTTTCACTATATATATATATATATATATAATTCATTATCCTTTCTCCTTGTATTGGAACTAATAATTTGGTTTAAAAAAATTCATAATACTATTTCAGGATTAAAAAAAAAATACTGAAGTTGCTTCATTTAATCATAAATGCCAAAAAATTTTACAGGCTGTAAAGCTGAACCATTAGATATTCACCATAAAAATTTTAAAAGCATCCTTAAATACATAAAAACAGTAACCAAACAAGTTTAAATACAATGGAGACTGGGAGTTGGACTAAATTTTTTCGATAGTCTTTTGCATTTTTTCTAAAATAAATTTAAGAAATAAAAATATTATTGAAATAATGAAAAAAATGAACAGTTGGTAAAATATGGTAAAAAAAAACCTTCCAACATTTAAAAAGATTGAAATATTTGCAGGATGCGAAAAGATTGAAATCTCAAACAAGGCAAGCAACTTTCCGCAAAGCATGTTTTCGTTTTACATCATTGGCATGTCTCCAAAACATATGGCAGATACAAGAGGAGGATAAAGATTTGAAGGGGTAAAAAAAGAAAAAATAAGAAAAAAGGGACCAAACTTGATACTGTTTTTAAAAAATTAAGGATTTTTTAAGAGTTTGTTAGGGACTTAAATTTTGCTTGATGAAATTAAGGGTTTCTTAAGGTTTTTTTAAGGAAGTACGAGCCCTGTTTTTATTTACAATCTCCCCCTTTCAGTATGGACCTCTGAAGCTACTTGAAATTCTAATCCCCCTCTCCCATAAAATAAATATTTTATGCAACTTTTGGTTCGATGAGGGCGAAAAAAAGCGGTTATGCGGCTCTCCCCCAGTATAATTTTACGAAATTGCAACTTTAAATTACCTTTGGTGATATTTGGCATGAGTGTGGGAGGAAGTTCTGTTGTAGGGACAGTTGCTCCTTACTGTTGCCCTCTGGCTGAGCCCAAGCCTTAGATAATGTTGTGTGAAGGACTTTCCTGCGATAATTTTTTTGAAAATGAATAATTTTCTTAAGTATGTTTCAGATTCAGGATTTCTTAAGTTTGTTTCAAATTCAAGACTTTTTTAGTATGTTAGGGGGTTCTCTCAGGCACATCATTTTAAATTTTCCTTGGATGAAAGGGTACCGAATAGCCTCTTTCACAACACTCTTTTCGACTCTAAATGCTTGCTCTGCATCTGCAAAAAAAACCGATTGAAAGATTCCCAGTTTCCACGTAAAGAGGTTTCCCATTGTACGAGAGAAAACGGTTTTTACCCAGCATCCTTAGCGGCTAGTTGACGAATTTGTTAGAAGAAAGCAGGAGAAAAATTCCATATACCCTGCAAACAACCGGTATGCGGTGAAAAGCAGGTTTTCCTTGGGTCGAAAGTGCCATGGAAACAGCCCTAATGTGGATTTAAGAGCAGAAACCATGCCCATATTTCTGGAAATATTGATTTCTCAAAGCCAAGATGGTCAATTGCTTCTTTTCCCCAAAAGGCATGCCAGAGCTCTCCCCTGCATTTTTGTGAAATTTAAATCCTAAACACACAATTGTAAGCCAGCTTATATTACGTAAGAGGAAGGTGATGGAGTTAGGAATTTGTTATCTGTAGCTTTTCAAAATTGAAGTTCCAGAAACTAAAATTTTTAACCCAGGGGATTTGATGCATCCCCCAACCCCTCCGCAATTTTTTGAAATTGAAATCCTAAACAGCCTCTGATTATATTAAAGAAAGGAGGAAATCTGAAATTGAAGTTTGAAACATTCGTGTTCAGCATGTCCAAAACAAGGTAGTTATTAATAGGTGCAATAAAAACCAACCGCCTAGCTCTTGAAAAAGTTCTGGATTCACTCATGGTATATACAGAGAAACATTGGTATATGAGTAATGAGTGGAAAAAGTGAAAACAATTGATCAATAAGAGACTACATTGTTCCTTCACTGAAATAATTTTTTATACTGAAGACCGAATATGCAGTGAGCAAAACTTTGGAGACGTCGTTAATATCTGCCATATCGAAATAGTGTCAGAATGTGGTTTAGCTTGTCATTTAAACACGATTAAACGAAGCGCAATAATTTCGTAAGGCTCAAGTTTCACGGACGAAAAGGAGAATATTAAAATAAGATTTAATAAAAGCTATTACAAGATAAACATACTCTCAGTGACGTAAAGTTTCCTCTGTTGAAATACTGTTTCGTACGAGCACCTCTTCCAGGATTGTTTGCTCTATTACCACGAGTACCACGGCTACGCATAACTCGACCGCCTCTGTTTCTATAATTACTACTAAACTTTCCTCTATTTTTTTTGATAATTTCATCAAGGGACAGATCCACTTCCATTCTATCAGCCATTATGCAATTAATAAGCTAGAGTAATGACAAAAGAAATTTCAATTCCAGTTACTACAACTCAAAAATTTCATGCATGCGCTAAAATTTTTAGGATTGCCACCGCAACAACAATAACTAGAACTAAATGGGCTTTTAGAAATGATTAAGGAAAGAATTGAATAACTTCATTCAAAACTTAGTATTACCAAATCAGTATTTTAATTCATTTTACGTTAATTTAAAAACATTGTTTTAAATATTTTATAGTACTTTTGGAAAGAGGCATAGGTTTCACCGGTGCCTGTTTCCGAGTGTACCCTTCATAGCATATGGTTGTTGTTTGGTTCTTCTGCCAGAAATTGAGGGTTAAAATTTTTCACAAAAGTGGCAATACCATTGTTGTATCGCTAATTTTCCATTGCATTCCTTCTTTTTATGGTGTAGGTGTATTGTTGGCGGGAATAATACTTAAATATTAAATTGTATTAAGGTAAGAAAAGTTCTAGCATGAATTTTTTTTTTTTTTTTTTTTTTCAATTTTACGTTGGGTATTCAGTCCTAAGGAAAAATTTGGTTCTTGAAATTGTTCAAGGAACTCATGTTATTACTTATTGTGTTCAGGGCTAATAGTAGGTACGATAAAATGCTATTAAAACAAAAACCATAAATGTGTCTTTGTTTTCTGACGCAAACAATCGATTTCCGGGATTAAATTCTCCACTGGAATGAAGTTCACCTCTGTTTTCACTTCAAAATATCTTTCTAAAGCATCGACTTATTTTCTAGGTGTCGCTGGCGAGAAAAATATTTTAATATTAAATTGTGTAATGACAAAAATATTTCTCGAACAAAAGTTTTTTTTTCTTTTTTTCAATTTTGCTATGGTTATTCTCTTCTGAGGTAAATATTTGGTTTGTTTCGGGTTTTATGAGGAGAACAACTCATGTAATTGTTTACCTAATATGTTCACATTAGTTGCGACGCTCTGAAAACACAATGTGCTTGTTTTGTGTTGTAAATAAGAAATTCGCGGTGTAATCTTCTTTGCCGTTCCATAGTACCTATTGGCGGAACCGCGGGAGGGGCGAACGCCCCCCCTCCCCAAAAGGTTTGTAAATTCGAAAAAATTCCGGAAAAAAGTCACCTTTCTCTTTCCCCTCTATCCCCTCCCCCCAACACATCACATAAAATAGGCTACAACTTTTTTACAACCTTAAGTAAAAACATTTTTCAGGGGAAAGATCCTCAACCCCCTCTCTGTTATCGAAGATCATCAAAAATTTTGAGTATTTGGAGCTGCAATTTTAAAAAGATCGCTGGAGTTAAAAACTTTTTCAGAAATGTCATTTGAGGACCTTTAATTACATTTCTAAAGCTTCAAATCCGAAAAGATTCCGGTTGAGATCCTCCGAATTCCAAGCCCTTTCCTTTACATCAATAACAGAGTTCGTACGCTTCTTCAAAACTCTTCCAATACTCCTTCATTCAGGAAATTTTTTTAAAGGGCCCTTCAAACTCCTTCGTTTTGGTTTTAAGTCCTTCAAAACTCCTTCTTTTTTAGTTCGACTACATAATCTTCCTCTATGACAGTAACTTATAATACTTCAATCGACAACTAACTTCGTCATAAAATTTTGTGCATTTATTTTTTTTCATAAAGATGTGATTTACAAATTGATCATTGTTAAGTCATAAAAGTTGAAGGTGAAAATTTTATTAGAAGACTAAAACATTTCGTAAGTGAAGTAAAACATGCTTAAATGGTGTTGGCTATTTTTTCAAGTTTTATGATTATTGTTTTTTCCTCAACCACGCTCTCATCAGCAAAAGTGAGGTTGTCTAATTATTATTCAAATATTTAAAACTACATAAGTAGATGTACTACATTAAGTTATTGTGTTAAAAAAACAATTGTTTATTAAATCGCAGTTATAATATAGTATTAAGGGTCATCCACAAGTAGTGATGTGGATCGGGTAAATACCCAAAGAGTAGGTACATATTTTTTGGGTTTTTATCTAAAGCCTGGGTAAATACCCAAAATCTGGGTATTTTACAAAAAAAATGCAAAAAGTGAAAGGGATTTTTTTTAAATGTAAATATAAAATAATTGGTAAAGCTGACACATACATATGTATTACACATTTTATAATATTTTTTATTGAACGACTTGATGAGATTATGAAAGAAACATGTTGTGAAACAAAGAATCTTTCTTTTCAATGTCATAATTGGAGAAGTATAAGCAATTCAATGATGAACTTCAGAATTTCAAAATCAAACTAGGTTAGTCAATATCCAAAATGGGAAAAAAAAAAGCATGAGGGATGTTTGGATCTGTTGGGGGGGGGGGGGGGTCTTGATACTACAACCTTTCTTTTAAAAGGAAAAAAATACAATTGAGGACCTAAATGGCTACTGAAAATACTTTATGAGTCTTCAAACGAATCAAAAGTTGAGGAGTTCAGTTAAGATCCAGAATATTAGTAGAAATTCTTTTTTTTTTTTTCAATTTTTTATTCTTGTGATACTCAAAACACTTTTAAAGTTTCATTCTAACTCTTTGAACGATACACATTTTTGCAAAAAAAAAAAAAAAAAAAAAATACATTCTTTAGTTCTTAAAACTTATTAAAATTTTATTTTCATTTGTCATCCCCACCCCCCTTATAATGCATTACTCAATCACCCCTCACAACAGGATCTTCTAGATCCGCCACTGATAGTACCTCTGGTCTTTTTTAACTTACAAACTTGTTTAAAAAGCAGACTTCATACTAGACTTGAAAATTATTTAAAAAATACATTAATATTAGCGGCATTGTTTAGAAGGTGCATCTATATCAGGGATTCAGGGGTCTAACTTTTTTCGCTTGTGGGCCACATTGCAAATTTTTGGAGGTGAGGTGGGCCAGTCCAACAAAATTTTAGCTCAGATGGTTTATTTAGTGAAAGCCCCCCCCACCATGCATCACAAATATATACATATATATTTTTTAATTAAGCTCTCGGGTGGTTTTCCAAAATTTCTGGGCTTTCTAAGTTATATTTCCTTATTGCTGTTAGCTAAATTAAATTATATTTCCAGTTCTCATAAAGCTCTTATAATATAACGATAGGGAATCTTGTAAAATTTAGAATAGTTCAGAAAACTGAAATAAAAAGCATTTTTTGACACGAAATAAAATGAAGTGGTTTTTTTTTTAAGGCTAATGAATGATCGATACGAAACTATTGCAACATACTACAAATTTATTTCATTTAATTAAACATTACTTCCTTTTTTGTAAAAGGAAATAAAAAGCCTGAGCGAAAATCGTCCTCTCTTCTAGATAAAATTTTTAAGGGGTTGGGAATCCACTTTCTCATATTTCTTAGCTGAATAAAAAGTCACATGTGCATAAAGGTACGAAATTATGAAAATGAAAAACGAAGAGATTAATCTACAATGGTTTGATGTTCTGTTTAAAATACAACTTGTTGGAGACTTTCGATTTCTGTTATCAAGTTTTTTCGCAAAATTCAGAATCTAGCATTAAAGTTAGGTAACAAACATTTAAGTCTGGTGTCAGCCTCCCTCTCAGGCCGAGCTGACCACTAATGAAACATGTGAAGACAGGAGTGAGTGCATGTTTTCCCTGGGGCTAGGAAATGCCAGGTTACTAATGGGAGGATGTGGCATGGGAAAAGAGATTTGTTCTTGGAACGAGCAAAAGAGAGACAAGTTCTGCACTCGTAGCTAATGCAGGGTTCGTACGCTCCTTCAAAATTCCTCCAATACTCCTTTCATTTATGAAATTTTTTTGAAGGGCTCTTCAAACTCCCTCATTTTGATTTTAACTCCTTCAAAACTCCTTCTTTTTTCGTTCAAGACTGCATAATCTTCCTCTATTACAGAAACTTAATATACTTCGATTGACAACTAACTTCATCACAAAGACGATTTTAATGTAGTAATTTCTTACATTTATTTCTTTCGATTTACAAATTGATCGTAGTTAATTCATAAAAGTTGAAGGTGAGAATTTTATTAGAATACTAAGACATTTCATAAGTGAAGTAACACATGCTTAAATGGTGCTTGGCTATTTTTTAAAGTTTTATGGTTATTGTTTTTTCCTCCACCACACTCTCAGCAGCAAAAGTCAAGTTGTCTTATTATTATTTAAATATTTAAAACTACATAAGTAAATGTACTACATTAAGTGATTGCATTAAAAAAAAAGTTAATTGCAGTTATGATATTGTAAAAAGGGTCATCCACAAGTAGTGATGTGGATCGGGTAAATACCCAGTGGGTAGGTAAATATTTTTTGGGTATTTATCCAAGGCCTGGGTAAATACCCAAAAACTGGGTATTTTACAAAAAAATGCAAAATGTGAGTCTGAAATTTTTTTAAAAATCTAAATATGAAATAATTGGTAAAACTGATACATACATTATGTATTACAGAGTTTATAATATTTTTTATTGGAAGACTTGATGAAATTATGAAAGAAACATATTGTGAACCAAAGAATCTTTCTTTTCAATGTCATAATTGGACAAGTATAAGCAATTCAATGATGAACTTCAGGATTTCAAAATCACAATCTAGGTTAGTCGTATCAAAAATGAAAAAAAAAAGAAAGAAGCATGAGGGATGCTTGGAAGAATTTACTGAGAAGTTATTAAGACTATGATGTTATTTATTTATTAATTTTATTGCTGTTTAAATGATAACGTGGCAAATATAGAAGCAGTTTTCACATTAATAAGCAAAAAAAAAAAAGTTTTCTGTTGCCTTGCTCATTTGCATTTGCTCCCCGGTACTTCATGATGAAAATGTATTCAAACTATTTTTAATACATGCAATTAGTGATGTCGGGTGGGAAGGTAAATATTTTTTTGGGTATTTATCAGAAGGCAGAGTAAATCCCTTAGTAATTGCGAATTTTTCCAAAAAAAAAAAAAAAAAACTTCAGGTGGTATCAAAAGGTGATGATTTTCTTTTTAAAACATTAAATGTTTTAAATTTAATGAAAATTTAAAAATATAAAAATTTATGTATTATAATTTATTTAATTAAAGGCGTAATGAAATCTTATCAAAAAAACTGTCAGAATTTAGAATGAACTATTCTAAAACTTAAATAGGATGGCAGGATAATTTAATTTTTTATGGGGTAAAGCAAAGGAATGTAAGTTTAATTTTCTCACATAGATGGCGCTAGCACAACTTTTCATCTTTGATTTTTCATAATATCATGCTACTAGTTAGTTTTGGCTCTGATTTATAATCAGTTTGTCCAAAGTCTCTTAAATACTAAATGCCTATCACATTTGTTTAAAAGTGATCCTCCGCCAGTACACAAACAACGCTACTACCTGACGGCAACACATGGATGGTGTTGCTATGACGATGGATCCAAACAATTTAAATCGTTAATTGATCAATTTTAAAATTTAAATTTAGAAGTTAACCAATTGTTTTCTCCACTTTTAATTTCTAATGCTTTCGACCTTCGATAGTTGGCAGTAGCCAGAAATATGCTTACTGGAATCTTTTTGCTCTATGTTAAAAGGGAGAACGCGATAGGCATTTAGTATTTAGGAGGCGTTAGTTTGTCACTTACTTTGTATTTGTACTAGTAAAACTTTAAATTTTGCTTTGAAAAGTGAAAAACAAAAAAGAAAGATGGGGACATTGATTAGGCATATCCAACACATTTAATGTCAATATCATATTAGATTGCTAAGTTGTTTCACACAATAATTCTTTAAACATGTGATCAAAATACAATGTTGGGGCAAAAATTTATTGTTTTGTATATGATTGGTTATATATATACATAGTGGAATAGACAGAAAAGTATTTTAGTTGAATATAAATTTTTGAAATAAATACCCGGGTAAATACCCATTTTGGGTATTTACCCGGGTATATACCACCCCTAAAAATAAATACCCAGGTATTTTACATCACTATCCACAAGTGATGTCATGCTTTGAGGAGGAGACAGGCTGATGAAAGGGGAAGAGAGAGGATGACAAAAAGTGACATCACAGTTATTGTAACAATATGTTTTAAAAATATGACGTGACAAGAGGAGAAGTTTGGGGTGATGTCTGACACTTGGTGAATGGTGATAAAGGGTGCAGATGGTCAAATATATTGAAAAAAGTACAACATCATTTAATGACACTCCATTAGTACTCCTTCAAAATCTCATTTTACTCCTTCATTTTAT
This sequence comes from Uloborus diversus, assembly GCF_026930045.1. Lineage (NCBI taxonomy): Eukaryota > Metazoa > Arthropoda > Arachnida > Araneae > Uloboridae > Uloborus > Uloborus diversus. The sequence goes on from NW_026558793.1 coordinate 16,314, forward strand.
TTCTGAAATTGAGTACGAATCATGTCATGGTTAAAAAGGTTTAAATAATGATTTAAATTATCGGTAAAAAGATTTTAAATAATTATTAGCAATTAAAAATATTATCTCAATTATATTTCCAAGGATCTCTGTTTCAAAAAAATAAAAGAGTTTGTACGCTTCCTGCCGGCCGTAGGTTGGAGAGTAGGGTGGAGTGAAAAAAACAAAATTGAGAAATAGTGAAATTCCGTTACAACGAATACCAATACAACGAAATTTCCGTTTCAACGAACTATATTTTCAGTCCCTATATAACTGCCATTACATTATTTGAATTCCATTACAACGGGATTTCACTGTACGTTAAGAAGCCTGTATGTGGAAAAGTCGCCTCTTAACAAGCCTATTTATCATACAAAATTTCAGCTTAATCAAACAATATCTTTAGCTGTCCATTTGAGGTATTTAGCCCAATTTTTCACCAAACTGGCAAAAATGAGCCGATAATATGTAATTATCTCCCATTTGAATCTATGAATGGTTGAAATTAAACTCTGGAAAATTAAATACTTAATGTATAGTTAGTTGAATGACCTAGGTAATTGCAAAATGGCCTTCAAATATGCATCAAGAACGTATATTGCATATGCTGTCTCAGCTCTGGTTTGTCTTTCTTTGCGTTCACTGCTATCAACTGGGTTCTTTGTTCTAGTTTGTTGTCTTTCTTATTTAAAATGTTCTATTTAGTTTGAATTATTTTAATCAATTAAGTTATAACTTCAAATGTTAATGAAAAGGCTGTTTTTACATATAAATAGTTTGGGGAAAAAACACAATTAGAAGTCAAAATTTTTCTTCACTAAAGTAAATGAGATAGGCGTCAAACAGCTGAATTCCATTGAAATATAATATTGAAATAATCTTGAATTCTTAAACATCGTTATCGAGTTCAGCCATTTTTCCCTTTTAAAGTTCTTGAGGGCTCAGCTCTCTCACGCGTTTTCTATTGTTGCTATGCAATTATATATGTAATTTTTTCCATTTATTATTTTTTAAATTACATTGACTTGAAGGGGAAAAAATGAAGAATAACTCTTCAGCAGAATATGATGTACTTTGACGGTTGAAGAGGCAATACTTTGATTCAAATTAAGGACTGAAAAAATAAAGCTAGGAAGACAACATAAGATCAAGTTATTTTATAATATGATGTACCGTACCCTCCTGTGTCTGATAGATCTCATCAGATTTAGATAAGCATAACAGCATTTTGAAAGAAAAATATTGATATTTCTAAGTTACGAGCTATGGGTTAAGTGCAAACAGTGATCAATACATGTTTTTGAAAATTTAGTTCTGAGGAAAATTGAGATTTACATTGGACGTTCATTGCAGTGGTTTATTTGTTAGTTACATACAAATGAATTACCATTACGCCAGATACTATAACCTTAGGGTGGAAAAACAGCTGGGCCAAAGGGATATTGTTTAGAAATTGGGGACAAACTAGAGTAATGTGAAAAGATGACTGTGGTAAACTTTGTACAGATCAATGGTATGTCTATGAAATATGGAATATAATTTCGAATGGAAATATTTCAATCAGTTTGTTATGAAAGAACACAGTCATTTCAGAAGACTAATGACAGCTAGTATATCTTTTCAGTTATATATTTCAAGAAAATGCCCATCAGAGAACATGAAAGTTTCATCAGAATATGTTATTCGAGTATACTCTATTATATTTAACCTAATTCCTCATGTATTATTGGAAGTGAATACTTTTACAGTTTAATAGAAGAACGTATAGTCATGTCAAGAAAACATTATATTGGTCAAAACCGGTCAACAATAGGAAGCACATGAGAGAGCTGAGCCCTCAAGAGTTTTAAAGGGGAAAAATGCTAAACTCAATAACTATGTTTAAGAATTTAAGATTACTTCAATAAATTTTAATGGAATTCAGCTGCACTTAAAAACATTGACACTTATCTCATTTACTTTGGTGAAGAAAAATCTTGACTTCTAATTGTTTTTTTTTTTTTTTTTCAAACTATTTATCCGTAAAACAGCCTTTTCATTAACATTTGAAGTTATAACTTAATAGATTGAAATAATTCAAACTAAATAGAGCATTTTAAATAAGAAAGACAATAAACTAGAATAAAGAACCCAGTAGATAGCGGTGAACACAAAGAAAGACAAACCAGATATGAGACGGCATATGCAATGTCTGTTTTTGATGCACATTTGAAGGCCATTTTGCAATTACTTAGGTCATTCAACTAACTATACATTAAGTATTTAATTCTTCAGAGTTTAATTTCAACCATTCATAGATTCAAATGGAAGATAATTATATTTTATCAGCTCATCTTTGCCAGTTTGGTGAAAAATGGGGCTAAATACCTAAAGTTGAACCTCAAATGGGCATCTAAAGATATTGTTTGATTTAGCTGAAATTTTGTATGATAAATCAGGGCCCAATACAGGCTGATTTTGCTACCATTTTTCGGTACCTTCACAAAAATCTTGTTTTGAAGTAGGCACTTTCACAAAAATCAAGTAATAAAATCAGTAGCTTCACAAAAACATCAAAAATTTCACAAAAATTTGCATTTTAAAATATAAAACATGTTTCTCTGTTTAAAACAAAATTTACTCATAAAATAAAATTCTAAGCAGGTTTATATGAACAATTGGTTTATTAGCAACCTTTTTGTGGTATTTTAACTAATTTTCAGCTGTTTCTCGCCAAAGTATTTATGCAATAATATCATCACAATCTTTTAACATATTTTGGGGCACCGTTTTTCTCATAATTTCCAATATTGTACACATTACATAGCCAATTAAGCTGAAATTACGATGGTATTTTTGGTACTTCTTAGGTTTTTAACTCCCCCCCCCCCCTCCCCACCCAAAAAACGAAACCTGTTAAAAATAATACTAGATGACATTTACACTTTTTGAACTAAAATTTCACTTGTTCTACTTCTCTTTTACAAAAATTAGGATGCCTCTAAAAGTTCACAAAAACAATGCTGATAAAAAAACATTCACAAAAATAGAAGGATGCAATATTTTCACAAAAATAGGTAGCAAGATAAAAATCCTGGATTGGCCCCTGTAAATATGCTTGGTTAGAGGCAACTTTTCTACATACAGGCATAACGTATTTCTCAATTTTGTTTTTTTCACTCCACCCTATTGGAGAGCTCTTTTCTATATCATTAGTTCGTTTATTTTTTAAATATCTATTTCACTCAGATTAGAGAGCCTTTCTAATGTACATATGAATAAATATTTTGAAAATTGCTTTTAAGCTTTTCTGCCATAGCACACAAAATTATTTAAGTGGATTCATAGTACAGTGAAACCTGTGTAAGTTGACCACTTGCAGTGCACTACTTTAGTGGTCAACTTAAACAGGTGATCAACTTACAGAGGTTGATTTACATGATAAGGACTAATTCTGTGCCTGAAAAAAGCGGTCAACTTAGACAGGTGGTCAACTTCACAGGTTTTACTGTATTTAATATTAGATTCATGAATGCTCTTGATACAAAAAGGAAATCATACTTGCATTAAGCAGTGAAGAAATTCAAATTATTATCCAGTGCATATTTAATTCCATAATTTCCTCTTATAATCTTGATGAACAAGTTTACTTGGTGTAATACATATAACCTTTTTATTTTCGATGTCGCTATATATTTGACTTTCGACTTGTGTTAGCGTTTGTCGAGCATTGTAAACTACTGATAAGCACTGAAAACTACTGAAAAATTTTTGAACTTCTATTGAAAGCTTGAATAAGAGAGTGGCATCTCTGGAAAGGTATATTTTGTTTCTAGAAATTAGCTTAAAATATTAAAACGATATGTTTGATAGAATTTGCAGTGTTAACTTATAATGAAGAGATTTTAGTGATCACATGATAAAAAGTCAAATTTGATATACAGGAAAGGCTTGTTCAGCTCTGGACGGAACTTCCCGTTAAATTATTTTATAACATCTCACGCATATTTCTGTGAGAGATATATAGTTACTCTAAATTAGAGATGTACCGAGTAGCACTTTGGCCGAGTACCGAGTTCTCGGCCTTTCACTACTCGGCCAAGTACCCAGTTACCGAGTACTCGGCCGAGTTACCAAGTACCAGTTATATTTTAAGAAAGACCACCGACACACATGTGATGAATTTTGAACTTATTGGAATAGTAGTATAGACCTCCTTATCCATATAATAGTTTTTAAAACTAAATTCTTGCTGAAATTTAAGTACGCATTATATAAACAATTTTTTTTGGTGTCAAAAATTTTACAAAAAAAAAAAAAATATTTTTAAAATTAAAAATAAATAAAAGGTATGATTAATCAAGTTGGAATTAAAACAAATTACAGTAAAATCCCTCTAATGCGGACACTAACAGGACATTTTTTCTTCCGCAATAGAGAGGTGTCCGCAGGACAGGGTTTTAATAATGTTATTTGCATTGGAACTGGGGAATTAAAAAAATTGTCTGCAAAAGAGGGGTGTCCCTTAGGAGGGGTTTCACTGTATACCAATCAATTATAGTTCTAGTCCGCCAAACATAAATAATTTTTAAAAGCAGATAAAACAAATGTGCAGGAACACTGCAGACACCTGTTTTCTGCTCCCCCCCCCCCCTCTCCCGTTACAAGGAACATATTTTTCAGTGCATAACATGTAAGCTAAAGAATGTAAAGACATTCGACAAAAAAATCCGACTTTTGTCGGATGCCTTTAAATCCACAAGCTCCCATTTTGTGCATTGAAAAAGGAATTCCTTGTAACGCCAAAACACGTGCCTGCAGTGTTCCTGCACTGTGCTTTTAATGTTTTATTTCCTTTTATTTTTAAGCAAAGGTATTTTTATATTTTTTATAACTAATTTTTGTTTGTAGCAAAAATCCATTTTTAATATAAAAATTCCATATTTTCTATACTTACCTTTTTGCTTAATTTTTAATAAATAAGTTTTATTAACTTTGGGGACATTGAAATAAAGATTTATTCCATTGAAGCATTACAAACTTCATTATTTTCAAAATTTAAATTTGACTTATAAATTTTAATTGTAAATGATTGCAGAATATAATGTTTGCTCTTATTTTATAAATTTTAGTATCTGTCTTGCATAATTTAATTTTTTGCAACTACTCGGTATTGGCCGAGTATCTGATCAGAATTTGGCCGAGTACCGAGTAGTTACCGAGTACTCGGTACGTCTCTACTCTAAATTGATGCAAAACTGTTAACAGAGAAGAGAAGCATAAGGGTACAGGGTTTTTTTTTTTTTTTTGGTTTATACAATCTAACCTTTCATTTTGTTTTCTCAGATTGAATTCCTTAATATTTTGACATGCTGAGTCTGAGAACTAAATCATGATTATTTGAATTTTTTAAACAGAAATTTGAATATGTCTGGGATTGCAATTGCAAGGCTTGCGGAAGAAAGAAAAGCTTGGAGAAAAGATCACCCATTTGTAAGATTTTTCATAAAAATTAATTGAATTATTTAAGAATGTTTAATTTTTCGTATACTCTGTAATAGATGGTACATCACAGTTAATTTTTTAACCTTGACAATAATTTCTCATTTTATTTATTCTTGTTTGGTTAAAGTTACATTAAATATTTATTTTGCCATTCATTATTTTGTCTTTTTAAAAGGCTTATTAACAGTGCAAGACTAAATGTTTTATAAAAATAGAAAACATTGTGCTGAATACTTAATTATGCCATGAAGTTAAAAAATCTACTAAATGAAAAAGAAAATCAAAAACCATGAAAAATCTCATTAAAATACTTCTCTAAATCAACTTTTAACTGTTCCATTAACAACAAAAGAATTTTCCATCAAACATGCATATCAAGTCATAAATAAACTATCAAAATGTAAAAGGAAGAGCAAATATGGCCTTGATGTAAGCATAATAATTCAACATTCACTGAGGTAGAAGGTAAATAAGTTGCCAAGCCGCTAGATATGAGTTCGGGCTCAGTTTTGACTACCCGGTCCCACCCGAGCCCGAAAATTTGTAACAGAGTTCGGCTGATATTGTCTCGGACCAAAAACTGAGCGCGCCCGAGCCCGAGAGAAACTTTCCCGTATAAAAAACCGAGCCTTCTACAGTCTGACATGATCTCTTTGTTCTTTATTAACTGAAGTTTCTAAATTTTCTCAAAATGCTCCACTTCAAATGCATTACTGTATGACATATTGTAATAGTAATTGCAAAAAAAAACATTATAAATAAGCGTTAATTTATTTTTTTTTTTTGGTTAAATTTTCTCATTGATTGAACTGATTTAAATGTTCCTTTCATTTTCTCACAGTAGGAAAATGTTTTTTTGCTTCGAATTTGTTTGGAGATTGACGATTGAATGTCTTAGCTTGAGTCGGAGCCTGAAACCTATTTTTGGTTCTAGACCCCGAACTCTAGTCAGGGTATCCGCGAGCATTGAAAGTTATGGATTTTAAGATTTTGATCATAATCAAGAATAGTGGGAGAAAGTCATGAAGCAAAATTCACTCAAAAGTCATGTAAATTCACAATTGGTCATTAATTTTGTAGTTTAGAACATTCATACTTACTGAACTTTATTTGGTGTAAAATTTACCCACTTTAGTTGTTTCTTGCATTTTATCCAAAGGTCTCAATTTTCTATGCATTTCAAAACCCTCTCTTGTGAAACCCACTCATCTAAAATTAATAAATGTTGTTGTTTGTGACTATCTATATATGTCACCCAGGGTTGGCAAGAACCCAGGTTTTTTTAAAAAAGCCCATGGACCCAGGGTTTTTTGGGTTTTAAATAAAACCCAAATAAAACTGAGTTTTTTAAAAGATTTTTTTTTTTTTTTGTCTTTTTTTCAGGGAAAATATGGGTAACTGTCGCATATTGTATCGTAAGAATATGGACAAAGCAAAAAAATTGTCTTGGGGTAAAAAAAAACTGGAAAATTCAGCGTTTTCTGAAGAAAAGCATAAAAGACGACGAAACACAAGAATTTTGAAGTTTCAGACTTTTTAGTTTCCGTGATTAACAACAGTTAAGGCGAAAAAGTTACTTCTCTAGTGATAAAATCTATTGTTCGTTTTTAATTATTATTATTATTATTATTTTTTTTTTTTTGAATTTTACTTTATTGTATTTCATTTTGTTACACAAAACTACTGTAGAACCTCAAGTAGTTTAAATCCTTTTTTACTGAATTCCAGCTTAATCAAGACATTTCTTTGAATTTTATGTTGCCTGTTTTTCTATTTCTTTTTACAGAGTAAGAAATATTAAACTTTTTCGTAAGATAATGAAAATACTGTACATCCTATTCTGTTTTCTGTCCGACCCCGACCGTTTGTGACACCTGTTAATTTCTACAAAATACATCTTGTTTATTTGAGATTTGTGACGTGTTGGTTCACAGAAAATAATTCAAATGAAAGCCTTTTAGCTAGAGTAGTTTCCTCTGTACAATCTACAAATATTGAGAAAATCAGACGGGACAGGACTTAGTCAAGATAATTTGATTTATTTATTGACCAGTTAAAGAAAAAAGTTAAATATACAGGGTGTTTCAAAATGAATAGAGGGGTTTTAACATGTTATAATATTTATTACACCAAACTTACAGCCACAAGTGATATATCAAATGAAAGAGAAACTCAAACAGTTTTACATCATAGCCTACAAGTGTTCAATGTGAGCATCGCTCGGCACACATCAAGAGGATATGCAAGTTCTTCCCAAACTTTGATGAGTGTCTCATTAGTAATTGCTGCAACAGCTGTTTCAGTCCTGTTCCTTAATTCGGGAAGGTCGGCTGGCAGTGGAGGCACATACACGCAGTCCTTAATAAACCCCCAAAGATAGAAATCACACGGCGTTAGGTCAGGTGACCGTGGAGCCCATGGGAAACAAGCCATATCATTAGGCCCCTTACAGCCAATCCAGCGGTCGGGTACAGTTGGGTTAAGCCAATCGCGTACCTCATTATGCCAATGAGGCAGCGCACCATCTTGCTGAAAAACACAAAACGCTTTCTGTTCTTTAGTCGCCATCTTTACTACAAGCGCTTTCTAGCGGATTGCAGCAGAAACATTCCACGCACATGCGCACTGATGCCAACAAACAAAACTGTTTGAGTTTCTCTTTCATTTGATATATCACTTGTGGCTGTAAGTTTGGTGTAATAAATATTATAACCCCCCTATTCAATTTGAAACGCCCTGTATTTATTTAAAATCTTTGATGTATTTTTTTAATCCCATTAAGAGTTAAGAAATACTATTAAAGTTCCAAATTCATTTTTTATGTCCATTGTCTATGGTGAAGAACAAATAAGAAAGTTTAAATTGTAAAAAAAAAATTGAATTATTTAATTTTTTATAAAACTTCTCAGAAAAAGAAAAAAAACCCATTGGGTCCAATCCCGCCAACCCTGATGTGCTACTCCTGGCGAACAACAGAAAACTGAATCGAACCAGGTATTGATAGATTCGTAATTTTCCCGGCTAAATCTTTATCTAGGTGTTAAATTATGTGACATTAATTTGCAGAGAAACTAATTAAAAACGTAATTTTTCAACTCTGGAACTTCTTTCAGAATCCCTGTTAGCCGACTTTCCCAGCCAGGGTTCGAGAATATTATGATATTTTCGAAAATATCCGATATTTTGATATATCCTTTTCAACCAGCTTAAATTAAAGTCTTCAAAATAATTAATAAATCTTCAAATCACTCTTTATTTTCTTATATTTATATTTAATATTTCATTTAACATTTTTATCAATTTTAATGGTGTTAATTTAGCATTAGCTGTTATATTCATTTTTCTTCTGTCGGCTACTTTTACAGTTATATGATTCAGAAATAAAAAATATGCATTAATTGGTGCACAGTCAAGACATTTTTTTTTCTGACCAATTTTTAATATTTAATTAGGCACTTTTAATGTGAATTAAAACTGTTACATTACTTATAGTTTTATGAATGAAAAAGAAAAGAATATTATATTAGTTTGTTATATTAATGATGTATTAATACATCATAAAAATATACTACGTAACTTTTTGGTTGTTTTTAATAAAAAAATGAACATTGATGCTATGATTAATTTTATTTTTGCATTGAAAATACCGTAGTTGAAAAAATAAATATCAAAATATCATGATATTTTCAAAATAAATATCTGGTATATATCAGCGAACCCTGCGTCTAGCCATTCGCATTTTCCCCATAGGGGAGGCGGAAGTAACTCGCAGAAAGAGACGAATGAAGTGCGTTTTTTGATGCTCAAAGAAAAATATTTCAATGGATGCTTAAGTCAAGCGCATTTTAAAATGGGGTGCTGCACAAACCTGCTGCAGGGAGATCAATGCTGCGCAGCAAGCTGCGGCTAAGAGGTGGGGAAGCCCCCAAAGTAGACATCTCCAAAAGTGGGGTACAACAGCCCGCCAAAGGCTGCTTATGTAGCCGCCTTGGCGCCTAGTTTTTCTTTATTATCTGATTCTAATTTTTGGCCATTAATATTTTTGTGTTGGACATTATTTTGAACCCCTTCTTTAATGTCTTATTATGTAGCTGTACTTCTAATTTTGTCACGCTTATTCGAAGATTTTAATTTATAGCCTGTTCTAAAATTTTCGCGGAACATACACTGTATCACCAAAAGTATTGGGATATTCACAAAAAATTCATTTTTATTCATATCTCTAGAAATAAGGAACCAATTGTTCTGTAACATTTCAGTTCAATTCATTTTATTTCAGTCAGGGAAATATTATATTTTTTTACGAATATGCATTTTACATGTAAAATAAAAGAAAAAAGAAATTACAAACAAAAATATAGTTCACCCTGTCTAATTGAAAATCCCTGATTGAGTAGATGGGAGTAAAAGCTATAACAGTAGCCTGACTAGCTCCCACCATTCAGAAAAGAACTTAATTTTGGGCCAGTTTATAACATAAGATAGAATTAACAAAAAATAAATGCATAATCATACAAAGGACACATAAACACAACACAAGTAATGCAATAAAGTACGTCTAATTTTATAATGGAACCAAGGTATACTATTACAAATATGCTACTTTATCCAAAAGTAGAAAAGTTTTTAGCCTTTTCTTAAACAAATTTCGATTATTAGTGGTTTTTTAACAATTGGGTAAGGTGTTCCACAATCTTGGTCCATAAGAGTTAATACCATTAAACAATAGATTTGTTTTTGCGTTAATAGGTATAATGTTTTCACGGTTTCTAGTGGGGTAATTATGAACCAATTCACGGATTGTTACTATTTCTAAATTCAAACCATTTATTACTAAATCATGCATAAAAATACCAACATATTTATAAATTTGTTCCACGGTCTTTAAAAAGCTTCTATTACTGCTACCCACAATATTATCTCTATTAATTATTCTGTGAAATCTTTTTAATAAAATATTTATTCTCTTTGGATTATTTTTAGTTGTTTGACCCCAAGTAAGAACACCATAATTGAGAACTGAATATATCAAAGAAAAATATAAAATAAACAGAGAACATCAGAAGGAAGGAAATTAGGCACAAAATTAATTAAACCTAAATTAAAATAAATCTTTTTTGAGACAAACTCAATGTGATTGTCCCACCGTAAGTTATTTTGAAGATTTATCACCAAAAAATTTATATTCTCAACATGTTGATAACTTTTTCCAATCAATTTTAGTTCAAAATTACCAATTTTTTTATTTTTCCAATAAAAAACAGTGAAATTAGTTTTCGTGATTAACAAATAATTTATTAGTTAAAAACCATGTCATGACTTACTCTAAAATCACCTGTCATTTATTATACAGTAGAAGATTGTTATAATGCACACCTTGGGACCAGAGCTTTTGCGTTATACAGGTTTTTGCGTTATATAGATCATTTCACAAAATTTGAAACTAATATTCAGAATATATCTATATATTAGCACTTTAGAATGAGTTTTATCTGCAATGAGTATTTAAGCACCAATATTTCCATTATTAGTTGTTCACAAATAAATATGTTTCACAATCAAAAGTAAGTGCATTATCCTGCACTTCTGCTAGCTTCATGGTTTGCATAACAACTGCATTTCCAAGAGCCATCTGGTATTTTCTATTTACTGTAAGTACTAATTTTCCCTTAAAAGCTTTGAATTAAGATGGAAAGATGAGAAACTATTTCAAAATTTGATTTTCCTTACAACTTTAGTGCTTCCAAAGCAAAACAGAAAAATTTTTTAAACTTCAAAACATATTGTTTACTTCTGAAAAGTTGTGCGTTTTATAGGGAATTGCGTTATATAGGTCGGCGTTATAACGGTCTTCTACTTATAAGGAAACTACATCTTTTTCTCCAGTAAAAACAGATGTATCTTCAGCATAAGACAGTATTAATGAGTTATTTGCAATAGCGAAAATATCGTTTAGAAAAATGATAAATAACAGTGGGCCCAAAATTGATCCTTGAGGAACACCATGAGTAACAGTAAGTAATTTCAATTTTGTATTTTTTAATTAAAGATTGTTTTCTATTCCTTAAATAACTCTGGAACAATTACACAAAAAGTGCTCCAGTTGACATTTTTCCGTAAAAATTAAATTATTCATGCATAAGGTTTAACTAAATCACCCATCCTTCATCATAAATAGCTTGGACTAAGCTATAAATTTCAAAAATAAGTTTACTTACTATGTGGAGTTTATTTTTGTATTTTTGTGGGAGTATTACTTATATTCTCAAAGATACAAGCATTTGTTTCAAAAATACAAATTTTACTTGAAGGTTTTTGGCTCATGATACGCAAGCTTCTCCGTCACCGCTTATCAAAATTTGGGGAATATTTGACGTCTTTCAAAAGAAACATAGTACTTAAATTTGAAGTTAAAATAATGGAAAATTAAAGTATGAAGTTCAAAGCAATTAAATTTTCACTGCATATGAGCAAAAGATGCACATGGGCAATTTGTGACTTTCATAAAGTGAAACTCAAATAGATCCCTCCAACTCATAACAAAATACCAGTTCAATGTCTCAAAAATTTAGAAAGATGTCAGCTATCTAATGAGCCGAATTTCAATAGTTCTTGGTCTAAAAATTTGCTATTGCAAATTTGCAACACTTCTCTGCAATTGTTCTGTGTGATTCATGATAAAAACAGATTATTTCAGGGATGAAATTCTTCTGTGGATCCGCAAGTTTTCGCTTTTTGAATTTTTTTCCTTTTCCGGCTGCCGAGCATTTTCAAGTGATCAATTGCGATCGCATTCTTCCCGTCAGGATTTTTTCTGTTTCAAATGTTCTTTCTAAGGTAGAAAGAAGAAAAGAACTTCGTTTCGTAGGTGGGGAGTTAAAAAGGCTCGAGAATGACATAGAAAGCGTCAGCGTTTATGCATTTCGAAATCCGCTTCCATAACTCGCTCATTTTTGTCTACTATGCCATCCTATCACTTAAGCCTTTATAACTTTTTGTAGACTATTATTTTTAACCCTTCTTGTATGTATTTTATTTTTTTGCAGAAGACTTGTACACTTATTGTTTTGAAACGCAAATACCCCCTCACCTCCCTTCTGCCCCAACCTTCCGATCAGGATTCTTGCTGAGGCACACGTTCTTTCTTGAGTGAAAAAAAGTAATGAACTTTTTGCTGTTGGTGAAGAGAGTGAAATAGGAGTGGAAATGCTGGAAAGTGCCGGTGGGTGCAATCATTAGATGTAGCTTTTAAAATCTGATTGCATCCACCTCTGTAACACTCCCTCATTTTTATCTGCTATGCCATTCTACTGCTTAGACATTTACACCTTTTTATAGACTAATATTTTCAACCCTTCTCATACTTTATTATTTTTTTTTATGAAGACTGCCTCGCCCGTTCAAAAATACTTATCCTATTCCATCCAAGTTAATTTAAGCCAACATCATTTTTAAAATCTAGTTTTAATGCTTATCAGGCTTATCAAAGACATAACTCTTGAAGATCTTAAAAAATTCAAATTTATTTTAATTATACTGTGCTATTTTATTATGTCAGGCATGCAAATTTAGGAAATTGAAGATGTTAATATTCTCAAATCATGACATAGTGTTTAAAAGTTTATCAATTTAAAAATAATCATTTTTATGCTAGTGCTTAAAATGACCATCAAAGCTCAAAAAATTTGAGATTGGGTTTAGTTTTTTAATGATTTTTAACGAATGTACCCAGTTGTTCCATAACATTTCAAAATGCTCCTCAAATTGTTTCTTCAAGGTTAGCCACACTGATAATGTCAATTTGTAATTATGGTGTCCAATGATTCAGCTTGTATTAAGTGTTTAATTATATGGAAGTTTTATAGCACTAGATGTCACACTAATAAAGTTTTAATTTCACCTAATTTGTGGATTATGGGAAATTGGAAGTAGTAAATGGAATTGATGTATGTTAAAATCTGAAATAAATACAAGCTTTTTTTATTTATTCATCTGTTAGCATTTCTACTGCTAAAAAAAAAAAAAATATCCATTAATATTTAAAAGACAGTATAGTATCAATATAATTTAACTTAATGTAAAAAATATATATATACAAATTTTAAGTCTCGCAATTTTTCCTCTTTTTTGACTTCGAGCTGTTTTTATCCCTGTTATTTACAAACGATCCCTCACAATTGGTCGCCTCTCCCAAGAATTATTAAAATTTGGCTCATTATATCCATGGTAACTTTCTCTAAATTTTTAAGATATTAAACTGGAATTTTACTATGAGATAGGGAACCTAGTTGGGTTTTAAGCAGGGTTGGCAAGGGTTTGGACACTACGGTAAAAACCCTGGTTTTTACCGTCCTGTCCGAAAGTGTCCAAAACTATATTTTTAGAAAAATTTAATTCTGTGATAAAACATTAAAAAAAAAAAAAAAACAGAATAAAATGTATCAAAGTAATGTTTTATATTGAACATTTATTCAATGAGAACATTCAACTTATTTATGCAGCTGATTTTAATCTAGTTACATAGAAGTTGAATTCTTGATTAAAATTTCAATTAGTATGCATGAGTTAATTTTTTTTTCTTCAACATTAGTAACCAAATTTCTTTATGTTTATGCATGCGTGCAAATGAAAGCAGGGTAAACAAGTTCTGTTCAAAACCCTTGTGTCCAAAAGTGTCCAAAACTACTTTTGAGAAACTATATTCTGTAAGAAAATATCAGAAACAGAACAAAATGTCTCTTTTTTTTTCTTTCTATTTGACTATTTAATATATTTATTCATTGTGAACATTCAAGTATGAATATATATGTACTTATTTATGTGGCTGATTTTAATCTAGTTACATAGAAATTAAATAATTCCTTAAAAATTTCAATATGTATGCAGGAGTTTTTTTTTTCTTCTATAAACCAAATTTTTTGACATTTATGCATGTGTGCAAAAGAAAGTGTTCAAAATATAGTGCAATAATTGTCTTAAATGCAATAAATTACAATTTTTTATAGTTACAGAATGTATTATATTAAAAATGTGCTATTCTTTTTTTAATTCATAAGTTTTATAACAGAAGTGTTTAATCATCAATTTCTTGTTCTTTAATCTATGATTTAAAAAAAATAATTTTTGTTAAAGCATCATGTAAAACTTATTTGCAAAAACCATTAAAAAAAATTAAGTTTTTTTTTTGCACCTAAATACTGCACATTCCTTTGAGTTATAAATAGAACTGAAATTAGTTGTCTTGGTAGTGTTGTGAATTCCCTTTCATAACGCTACCAACTGTTACACAAGGAAGTTTTTATGTAATTGTTACTGGTAATTTTTTTCAGTAAAATCATTTTGGAGGAAAATATTATCAAATACTCATTAATTAAACCTCATTAATATCTATATTTATGCATTACGAATAGTGCAGTGAATAATAATTGATTAGTTTACACTGCTTTAGCTTTAGCATAGTTTTGGACAGTTAAAGTTAGTTTCGGACACTTTTGGACAGTTGTAGACAGTTTTGGACGGTAAAAACCACCTGTCCTGTCCTAAACCAGTTTTGGACAGTCCAAAACCCAACCCTGGTTTTAAGTTATGAAAGTTATAAATTGCTGTCTTTCTCGCATACACAGTGAAAATTTAATGTTTATATTTTATCAAATTTTCAACATTTTAATTTCAAATTTTGGCATTATATTTCTCTTATAAACAGTCAAGTTTTCTGGAAGTTTGGAAAGATTTGATGGAAAACTCTGCATTTTATAAGCTAAAAACTTGCGTGCGTAATTTTTATCTAAATAAAAATGCTTTTATCTTCTTGGGGGGGGGGGGGGATATATGACTTATTATAAAAGTAAGTGGAAATATAAAAATGTTGACATAGTCCATAAAGTTATTTCTAAAATTTATAACTTATTCCCAGTTATTTAAAATGGAGATTAATCAAACTTCAGTTTTCTTAATTTGTTGCTGGTCCCCTCAATCCATGGATGATTTACTTTTTATTGGAAACTATATGCTGAGCATAACTTTTATGTGACACAAGATACTGAACAGTTAGTCTCTTATTTCATGAAAAATCTGTAAAAATATCAATTTTTGAAAATGCCCCTATACTTATGGTGATATAGTGAGTGATATACTTTTTATTCTTATTTAATTTACTTATTGGAAACTTAATTTTAGAACTTAATAAATCTTAGTTGAGATTTTTTAGAAAACTTTCCTTTAAAAAAATCAATTGTTAGATTCTTTATTTGTCTTTAAAGTAAAATATTTATTAAAGAAATTTCAAAAGTTAAAAAAAAGAAAATTCAAACCAGCTTAACGGCAGTGGTGTTTGTAATCCGAAAGTTTTGGGTCGCTGGTTTTGAAAATTTTGGACTGACAACGATAAACTAACGCTAAAAAATTATTTCCAAAAAAAAAACCTTAAAAATGGTTTTTTTAATGATTTTGTATACATATTTGTAGAGTTTTTGGGAAAAGAGGGGGTGGGGGGGGTGGGAGGGAATCAAAGTAGAGTTTACTCATAGTTCCTGAAAATTTCAGTCTTCGGAAAGTTTTAATTGACTTCTATCACCCCTGTTAACGGGTAGCTAGTCACCACTTAGTTTTACAATATTATTGTCGCAAGTTATGAAAAATTTTTATTTTGGGAAATCATTTTATAGTTAAAGCTGCTTCTCAAAAGTTCTAGTTAATTGAAAGATTGATTATAATATCCCCTTTTGGTAGGAAAAAAATAATTTGTTTATATGTAAATTGTTAAATACTAAAAAATTTTATGATGTGTCGGAAGCAGAAAAAAATTACTAAAAATTTTACATTTGTAAATGTGTCCTTGGTAGCAAAAAGTTAAATTTAACTTGAATTACAACAGGCATATTGCTTGTCATTGTTGTAATAATAATAGCTCAACTCATTATATTTCACTGCAATTTGATTTTTGGTAAGATTTCTGTTTTTCAAAACATAAAACAGTAATTACATTTTCACAAAACACTAATTTAGATATTCTTTTTAAAAAATGTATGTATTTCTCGAGAAATTGCATCCTGTGAGTCACGGAAAGTTACAAGCAAAAGTCGTGGAAAGTCATGGATTTTAAAACTTTAAATACAACAAATACCCTGTATGTCAGAAAAGTTCCCATTTTTCTGTAAATACCATACATATTTTTCACATCTTATTGTAGGGATTTGTTGCAAGGCCAACAAAAAATACTGATGGAACTTTGAATTTGATGAATTGGGAATGTGCAATTCCTGGGAAAAAATCGGTGAGTATTTGAATGTAATGTTAATCATCTTACATTTCCACTATTAAAAAAAAAAAAAATATTCACTTTTTAAAAAAATTACAGTAATACCTGATTTAACGATTTCCTCAATTTAATGATGCATTTCACTGATCTGGATTTGACTGAATGTCTGCTCACCAATTTAACAATATCCTTGTTTTAAGGATAAATTTTTCCCGTCCCTTGACAATGGTTAAATCAGGGTTACACTCTACAGGGGTCTGTCCAGGATTTTTCACAGGGTCCGTTTTTTGTCAAAAATCAAAAAATTTGAAAAACCAAAACATTTTGTGAAAAATTTTTAAAAAATTTGCAAAAAATCAAAACATTTTTTAAAAAATCAGAAAAAAATGCAAAATATCAAACAATTTTGCGAATAATCAAACAATTTTGCAAAAAATCAAAAACTTTGGAAAATCAAAAACTTTTGTGAAAAAATCAAAACATTTTTTGAAAAAATCAAAAAATTTTGTGGAAAATCTGAAAACATCAAAAATTTTTGTGAAAAATCAAAAAAAATTGAGAAAAAATCAGAAATTTTTTTGCGAAAAATAAAAAATGTTTTTTTTCCTAAATGTAAAAACGAAATTTTAGAATTTGGAGATGGTGCAAACTGCATCATTGACACTTAAAGTTCAGTGTTTTCCCTCTTTTCTGTTGAGAATATCATTCTTCGGTGTTTTTCTAGTATGTGGTAGGGGGAGGTATCGTTCTCTCTCCCCCCCCCCCTCTACAGTGAAGGTGTCAAGAGTATAAACACTGCTTGTAAAAAAAAATATTTTCGATAAAATTATTTTAGAATTGCATTTTAGAGTCCTATGATAAACATGTTGTTAATATCCGGACACAGTTGAAGCAAAAATAATAATAATAATAAAATAAACAACATTTTAATTTTTGGCTCATAAAAGAAAATGGATTTTCGCTTTAAAAACTTGAAAGAAACGTTGTTAGAATCCTAATATAGTGAAGTTAGCTCGAAAAAAGTTAATTATCCTTTTTAGCATTGAAAAATTGAACCCATGTAACTTTTTCCCAAAAGAACAGCTAAACATCGCACCCGTCAGATGCTAAGTGGCATTAAGTTTAAAATTGGTAACCCTATCTGAAGCGATCACGCTCCCTCCCTCCCCCCACCCCTACTATCCTTGCAGTTCTAAGCTCATTTCTCTGTATATTATTGTTTATTAAATCATGAGTGGGGAGAAAAGTGCCTACGATGGCTTTTCAGAGAAGGTTGATGCTTTTTCAGAGAAGTTTACAGCATCACCGCTGCATAAAACAAACAAGCAAAATTATAAACCAAACTGACTTTCAGCCGCCGTTAACCCATTAAACGCTGGTATTGCATTGACGCAACGGTTATAATAAATATCCATAGAAACTATACTAGAAATCTAATTTTTTTATCGATTGCTAATTTGAATTTAAGAATATTACAGGGGTGATTGTGTTCCGGTATTTTACCGGATTTCCGGTATTTTCATCTTGATTTCCGGTATCTTTATCTTCTAAAATACCGGAACTTCTATATTTTCAGAAAAACCCACTTTTGTAAAACTTAGGCCAAATGTTTAATGAAACACCAAAAGTCCAAATTGAAGAAGTTTTGTTTGGTATAAAGCGTAAGCTACGGTCACATATTTTGTTGTAAACTCTATGGTAATTATCAAAGAACAGCTGGGTTGGGGGATGGAATAGAGGCTAGATAAGAAGAATCTTTGAAAAATTTCAAGAAATGAGAAAATTTAAAAGAATTTAACTCCCACCATACACATGGACGTATTAAGTCCAATTAAAGTTTCGAGTTTTAGCCCCAACAAATAATTATGTATATAAATTATTTATATACATAATGTGTACATACACGTAATATGTATATATATATATATATATGCCCATCAAAACACTTTTTCTTCTTGGAAAAAAAAAAGTTCAGGTATTTTTTCATGGAGTCACAATCACCCCTGATATTAGTAGAAATATGTTAAATAAAAAAATTGCTTTAAGTTTCTTTTTTTATGTATGATAAAAATTGTTTCTCTCACATGTTTTTTTTTTTTTTTGACGAAATTTGTGATCCAGTTTTCTGTCAGAAAAAAATAAAAATAAAAAAAAGTTTTGGTTTAGATATGAAGTACTTTTAGTCAAGGTCACTTTTTATCAGAATATTCCTCAAAGAAACTGCTTCTGCTGGGGAGGAGGGGGAAGTAAAAACTGGCGTTGCGTGGAGTTGACACAACGTCAGCGAAAAAGGGGTAGACTGACTGTCTGTCTCAATTGCTTTAGGGAAGAACTATATTTCGTTTTTATTATGCGCGTTTTGACTGTGGAAGCTTTTTTTTTCATCTCTGCCTTTTGAAATGCCTAGAACAAGATATCTAACTTTGGAAGAAGTATTGGAACAGATTTTCGAACAAAACTCAGATGATGATGATAATAAAATGAAGAAACAGATATTGTTGTTGTACTACCAGAAATAACAGAAGCTAGTGATGAAGAAGAAGGCAATGACAACATTTTAAATAATGATAATGAAGTTTTACCGGGCGATACTGCAGACGAAGTTGAAGTCCACGTAAAAAAAAGTTCAATTCTTCCAAATCCCGTAGTAAAAAAACGAAAAACAGAAGATTGGCGATGGACAAAACAGGAACCAATTGATAGGTATTACCCAAAAAATGAAGAACAGGTCCCCATTCAAGCTGTAAGACACACTCTAGAAGGTAAAGCTAGTGTTGATATTTTTTAATCTTTTTTTTTTTTATTCTGATGTTTTATCGCATCTTGTAGAACAAACAAATTTGTTTGCCCAGCAAAAACGATGGAATGACAACGCTGTTGTGACTATGGGTTCAACCTATGGTAAAATTGAGCCTGTCAAAAACGTTTCTCGCTATTCCAGAAGCCAGAAGATTTCTGTTCCTCAACCTTGTATAATTGAGCAATACAACATGAAAATGGGCGGTGTCAGTGGTTGGAAGTAGCGCGCTACAAGTAGCGACGCTACTGTAGTGGCTACATTTTTTAGTAGTTTGTAGTGTAGTGCACTACTTTTTTAAAAAAGTAGTGTAGCGAGTAGATCGATACAAAAAATTAGTAGTTTGTAGCGATTTCAGGAAACTACTTTTAAATAAACTTCCGAAGAAAAAAAAAGAATTAAGGTTCAAACGAATTTGACTGGTGCAAGTTTTAAACAAGTGCATCAGCGGATACGAGAAATAAAGCTCTTAAAAATACGAGATAACTTCAGATATATCGTTTTGACGCCATTAGTTTGTTTGTCATCGTATTTTTCATATTTCGTCAATATTTATATTGAATAGAGCTTGACTTGAAAAGAAAGTATATGAATTAGAGATAACAGCCAATTTTGTAACTCCTTTGTTTTTTCTGGCTGCCGAGAATGTCCCATGGATGAACATTTTAGATTTCAAAGAGTTGTTCCAAGACTGTAAAAGCACTTATTTTCGCGAAAACCAAGGCATCGGTAATTTTGCGAGTTGAAAATTTCGGGAATTTTATATGAACAGACCGAAAGTTGAAAAACAAAAGTACTTCACGAGGCTTAAATTTTCGTGATTACGACGGGAAAATTAAAGTTTCTTAAAAATAATGCTTCTACTTTGTTCACCAAATAAAGAAGCTGTAAATGTTATAGAAGATGTTACTAAACTGACCTGACCGGCTTACAATAAATACGAGCATTAGAGTGCTATATGGATGACCCAGTTGCCAAATCGATTAACTCCACTTTTTGAAAAAATCCTCATTTCTGCTTTAATAGTGCTTAATCAATGCTTAGAATGTGAATTTATATTAAACTTTTGGCTCAGTACATTTCTGATCCTGCGATGGCAGAAAATGTAACACGGGGGCCCATTCACTCCTATGGATAACACTATCTTCTTCATCACTTTTCTCGACTTTCTGTTTTATGGAGTTAATCGATTTGGCAAGTGAAACATCCACATAAAAGTACAATAACGGACATTTTTGGGAAAAAAAAAGAAAAAAGAAATAATATATATTTCTTAGTAATATTCCATGTTCAGATGGGCTAATTTATCAATCTAAACCTTTTCCCGTTCACTCTTCGTACGGTGTGTGCGTTTATTAGGGTGCCCCCGAAAAATCAAAAGTTGATTTTTCAAGTCGCACACCCTCGGTATTTTCACTTGAAAGTCAAAACAATTGTAAAAAATGTTTCATATAATTTGAACAACGGCAACCAGTACTGGCTTTCTTCTGAGAGTTAAAACCAGACCTGCGTACTAGACCAAATATATATATTTTTTCGAAGTTCGAAACTTCACGTTGATAAAACGTTGGCTCTATAGCCCCACATGTACCAGAAACATATTTATCCAAATTTAAAAAAAACTTTTAGGTATAATACACACTTGGCCTAAAATTTATAATTTTATTTACATTTTTTATACATATTTTAAAAAAGCAAGGTAAATTTAACGAAATTATCAAGATAAAAAATATGAGCAGTAAAGTAGATAGCGTTAAATAGAAATTTTTGCCCTCCTGCAATATTTAAATCTCCTACATTACTCAAAGATATGCATTTTTTCAAGGTAAAGTTAAATTTTCATTTTATTATTTTTTTAAATATTATTATTTATTTACAAATGTTGATCTGAAAATGTGTTCGCCAATAATTTTTGAACTTGATATTTTGTTTCAATTAATATGTAGATAAATAGAAATAAAAAATCAGTTTTATGAAGAAAATTATAAATTTTATGCCAAGTGTGGGATATCTAAATGTTTTTTTAATTTGAATAATTGATTTTATGGTGCATGTGGAGTGTGGGATATAGGGGCAACGTTTTATCAACAAAAATTTCGAGCTACTAAAAAAAGATTTTTTTTTTCAATTTGTCCTGGCATACTCGTACCTACAAGTGCTAGCTTAACCTCTCAGACACAGTTCGGCACGGGCTGCCTTTGTTCAAATTGCATGAAACTTTTTTTTTTTTTTTACAATTGTTTTAACATAAGAAGAAAAATATAAGAGGGTATGCCTCTAGAAAAATCGACTTATATTTTTTGTGGGGCACCCTAGTCTGTATGCTTTTTATTTACTTATTTTCTTAAAAAGTAGCGAAGTAGCGGCTACATTTCAAAAGTAGTTTGTAGTTGCTACATTAAAAAAAAAGTTGTTGTAGTTGTAGTTAACTACATTTGTTACGAAGTAGTTGTAGTTGTAGTTCGCTACAAAATAAATGTAGTTTTTCCAACCACTGGGCGGTGTTGATTTGTGTCACAATTTAGTTTCAAATTACAGAATTAGAGTCCAAGGGAAAAAATGGTGGTGGCCAATATTCTCCAATTATATTGATGTTGCATTAACCAATGCTTGGAAACTTTCAAGACTATCGAAAGAAGAAAATAGAAAGCCACTATTGGATTTTAGGCCAGAGGTTGCACTTCATTTTTTACAGACCCCTTATGATAGTGACATGAAAAAGAAAAGTCCAGCTACAGGACGGCCAAGCAAATTCAGCTTACCAATGCCTGTATCTGGGGGACATTTTATCGTAAGGTCGACAGTCAATAAAAGACTACGCTGCAAAAATTGCTACAGCCAAACTATTTATCGCTGCAATGTTTGTAAGGTTGCACTTCATCACGATTGCAGCGAAACTTTTCATGTGTAACTATAAAAAATCGATGTTTCCTCAAAATTTATAATTTCTAAAATGCATTTATGTGCTTATTTTATATAAATTTCAGTTTCTTCTAAAGTGCTTGGCATGGTTAAAAACCATAACTAAAATTATAAAAATTTCCTGTGTATAAAAAGCATTGAAACTGCTGAAGAATTTCTGATAAAACTACTTAGCATTAATACTCCTTTTCCGCTGACGTTGCGTCAACGCAACACCCTGTATTTGTAAAAGTAAGTGCATTTTTGTTTTGTTTTTTTAAAGCATATTACTATTATATAGGTTCAGAATGATAAGTTTTATGATTTTTATCCAAAAAAAATAACGATTTCGAGTTTCGGCGGTTGATGGATTAATTTTTTTTTCTCAAAGGAACAAACAGCAAGCATTATATTTATTTGACCGTAGTAATAATTTATCACTTGCGGGATTGGAACATGACAAGCCCAAGTAGCATTAACTCATTGGATTTTGCTCGGCTGATCATAGACTCCTCCTAAACTCATCGCGTAACGCACGCTGATATTGTTGTCATAATTAAAGTTAAGTTTAAAAATCCAAAGTTTAAGAGATTTAAACTAAGCCAACATTAACTGGCCGTGTAATGTCAAGTTGGAGACAAGCAAAAAACATGTTTCAGAAAAATACATTTATTAAATATGACTAGAACTATAATACAATATCCCCATAAAGAACACCCCCAAAATATCACAACAAAAGTGGTTCCAATAAGTAAAAGAGAAATGTCACCAATCAGTCGATGAAGTCAGTGGCCAGTCCGAAGGATTTACAGCCAGGAGCACAGAAAGTCTTCGGGAACACACTTCAGGAACGCCCTTAGTAGGAAGGCAACGTTAGACAGTTCGGAGATTCGGCGAACATCTCAGGTAAAATTTTAGGAACTCACTTCCCCGGCAATATCAATTGGCCGGACACAACACAAGTGTTTCTTCTCCTGGACTCATTCTAATTCCAGGACTTGGAAAATTTCAATACTTGAAAAGCAAGGTGAATATTCATCACCATTCACACACCACTAAAAAACCCCCGCTAGCATCGCGGGGAACCCCCCCCCCCCCTCCCACACGTGAGCCCAGCTAGGCTTCACGATCAAAACAAAACTGGGGACCATTGAGAGAAGAGAGAGAGAGTGCTGCCACTCGCCTCAATATATATGTTTTATCAGCCAATGAGATTCCAAGCCTCGATGACGTCACCACACTAACTTCTACTTCCACCATCACTCATTTGTTTATTCCACTGCCGAGAATATTCGTACTCCTCTCCATAGCACGTGCGGTCAACAAGTGGAATTAATTCGAATCAATCGGGTGACAACTCAACTTTTTCTGAATCGACACATCGAGACATGCAATCTTCAATGGTTTTAGTAAACAGTCGCCATTAATTATGGCGTGGGGGATTTGTCGATTGGAAGTGTTAGCACCAACTAGTTGAATTCTACTTTTACGAGACTGGGCTTAAAGTAGGTAACAATTAACTTTAAAATATTTTCTTTAAATTATCGGCTGTGGACCGAGAATAAAAAAATAAAATAATATTTTATGCCAACAAATTCCCCCCTTCTGGGTCACACAGCACGATACACTTCAAAACGACATGAAAACTGACATATTTCAAACAACAATTTTTAAAAATTTTAAACACTTTTGAGAAACATCGAAAAATTTACACATTTGAATATTAAACTTTTACATTTTCATAATTACCAAAAATGAGTTTGCACATTTTTTTCAATGTACCCCGAGTCAGAGGCTTGGTAAACGTATCCGCAGGATTTTCTGCGCTTTTCACATATTTTAATTCAAATGTATTCTCCTCTACTAAATTTCTCAAAAAATGATACCTGACATCAATATGCTTTGTTCTGGAATTTTCTATAGGGGAATTTGAAAATTCTATTGCAGCTATATTGTCATAATTAATCACAGACCCGTTAAATTTATATCCAGCAATTTCAAAATGTGATGTTTCTTCTAAAATTCTTTTTAACCACACCACCTCTTTTGCTGCTTCTGTTAAAGAGATATACTCAGCTTCCATGGTGGACAATGAAACACACTTTTGTTTAAATGTTCGCCAGATAATAGGTACTCTGTCAATGTAAATAATAATTCCCCCCATCGAAATCCTATCATCCCTATTAGCAGCATAGTCTGAGTCAGAAAAGCCATTGATTTTAATTTCATTTATTGCAGATAGACTTAATTTATAATAATTTGTATATTTTAAATAACCTAAAAGTCTTAATAAACACTGCCAATGTTTTTTACCCGGATTTGCTTGAAATTGAGATAATAGATTAACCAGGGGTCTGTCCAGGATTTTTCACAGGGTCCGTTTTTTGTGAAAAATCAAATAATTTTGTGAAAAATGAATTAATTTTGTGAAAAATAAAAAAATTTCGCAAAAAAAAAAAAAAAAAAAAAAAATTCTTTGTTAAAACGAAATTTTAGAATTTAGAGATGGCACAAACTGCATCAATTAAACTTAAAGTTGAGTGTTTTCCTCTTCTACGTCGAGAAAATCATTCTGGATTTTCTTTCCTAATATTTGGCCGGGGGGGGGGGCATCGTTCTTTCAAGTATCAATATTTATCTACCATTCTACATTATGTTAAATTATACTAGATATATTTCTGTACAGTACTTAAAATACTTGTTACAAAAATATAAATAAATAAAATAAAATTCAGAATAGGGTTCAGCATTCAACGTTTTGACCCAAGACTCTTAAAAAGCACAGAATTTCATTTAAAACTTTTAAATTCCGTGATTTTAACGAAAATAAAAAGATATTTCAATTGTTTACCTCTTAACAAAGCGTAATAATCATTAAAAATTCGAAAAATCGGATCCCCATAGCGGATGCAAAGAGATCGCAATTCTCAAAGTGAAGGCATCAAAAGTATAAAAACGGCTTGTAAAAGAAATATTTTTGATAAAATTATTTTAAAATTGCATTTTAGAGTCCTATGATAAACATATCATTAATATCTGTGGACACAGTTGACCCAAAAAATAAAATAAAATAAACCATCTATTTAGCATTTTAATTTTTGACTCATAACAGAAAATGGAATTTTGCTTTAAAAACTTGAAATGAGAGTTCTAACAGAAATAAAGAAACTAATCCTAATAAAGCGAAGTTAGCTTGAAAAAAGAACAAAATATGATTCTCATATCGGATGTTAAAAGATTGCATTTTTCAAAATGTAGACATCTAAAGAAAAAAAAAACGGTAATTAAAAGAGTTTATTTAAAGTTAATCATCCTTGTTAGCATCGAAAAATCAAAACCCATATAATTTTCTCCCAAAATAACAATTAAACTTTGCACCGCACCGTAAAAACGCAAATATTGACAAGCTGGAAAAATGATGAGAATATTTTCTAATCAAGTCATTATAAAGGTTCAACGCCAGACGCTAAGTGGTGATAATTTTGAAGTTGGTAACACTATCTGAAGCGATCATATTTTTTCCTCACTCTTACTATCCCTTTGCAGTTCTAAGTTCATTTCGCAGATATGTATTATTATTGTTTATTAAATCATGAGCAGAGAAAAATGCTTACCAATGCCTTTTCAGAAAAGTTTACAAAAACACCGCTGCTAATTAGCTGTGATAAAACAAACAACCATTATATTAATTTGGCAGGAGCAATTATTTATCACTTGCAGGAGCATCCCAAGAGTGCCGTTTTTTTTTTTTTTTTTTTCAAAATTAGCCGATTTTGTATAAGCTGATCCCTCTAATTTGACTTAAAAAAAGGTTCCAAAAATTATCGGTTTATACACAGAAATATGCGTTATTTTGCTTTTAGATTTGCTCTTTCGATAAACAATTTGACAGATCCGATCTTGTTTATCAGAATTTTGTGAAGGGTCCGTTTTGTTTGATCAGGATTTTGTGAAAGATCCGTTTTGTTTGATCGGGATTTTGTGAAAGGTCCGTTTTGGTTGATCGGATTTTTGTAAAGGATCCGTTAACGGACCCAAATATCCTCAGGCCAGACCCCTGTTAACTGTATAGGCAATATCCGGTCTAGTTTTCCCTGCTATATAGGATAAACATCCCAATAAATTGCGATAAGGTACTTTCTCCATTTCTTTTATTTCTTGGTCCGTTTTTGGACAATCACCTAAAGACAAAATTGCACCTTTCGCTATTGGGAGGGTCGAGTATGGGTATTGATACTTTTTAAAATTTTCACAAACTGTCTTAATATAAGAATTTTGGTGTATAAAAATTCCCCCGTTTATTTCTTCAAATTCTACCCCCAATAATTTTTTAGTTCTCCCTAATTCTTTAATATCATAATGTTTAGATAAATCCTGAATTGTTTCCTGAATTATAATTTCATTTTTTCCAAAAATTATGTCGTCCACATACATCAATAAAAATACATTTCTATTTCTTGTATAAACACAGTTACTACATTTAAATTTCACAAAATTTAGACCTTGGAGAACCCTATCAATTTCCAGGTACCAATTTCTCCCCGTTTGATGGAGACCATATAGCGATTTCTTTAGACGACATACCCAGTCTTCTTTTCCTGGGATTACAAAACCCTGTGGTTGTCGCATATAGATTTCTTCATGCAAATCAGCATAAAGATATACGTTTTTTGCGTCTAATTGAAAATGGCTCCAGCCTAGAAATATCACCAGAATTGAAAAAAACATTCTGATCAGGGAAAAATTGATAACTGGGGAGAAAACCTGAGAATACGATTCTCCTGCCACCTGTATTTCCCATCGCAACCAATCTGCTTTTAAACCTGGCAATTTCCCCTTTAGCATTCCTCTTCAAGTCATAGACCTACTTATTACCAAGAACTGGTTTACCAACTGGCTGGGGAACCAACTGCCACACCCCCCTTTCTTGAATCACTTTCATTTCTTCCGACATGGCTTCTTGCCAATGTTTTACTTCTGGGGTTTTTAAGCTTTGATTATAGTTTTGGGAAATTAGCACTTCTGACAAATTTGCCTCTGGCTCGGGTTCCATTTGTTCATTAGAGGAATTAAAAATATCAAACAAAGGGTTATAAGGTACATTTTTACTCTTGAAATCAAATAGTTCAGGATTGTAAACAATGTTATTCTCCTTACAATATTTTTCTACATCATTGGGTGACCTCAACCTTGTTTTATTTCTCTTTTCATAATAGTAGATATCAGTACGGTCCCCTTTCTTTCTTTTCACTGCATCCCTTACCCATTCAATTTCCTCACAAGGGGTGGGAGCCTTTATTTCATCTGTCTCTTTATCTAAGAGAACTTCACTCATAGGTTTAATAAAAGAATAATCATCATCATTGTCTACATTCCCATTCAAGTTTGATTTCCCCCAAATTAAATTTTCCCTGAAGTCTACATTGATAGTTTCAAAAATTTTCTTTAGCTCTGGGTCCCAAATTCTGTACCCTTTTGCTTGGGTTGCGTAGCCCACCATTATGCCCTTCCTACTTCTTGAGTCAAATTTCTTTAAATTTGTTTTGGCATGCCTCTGTAGGCAATACATCCAAACCTCCGGAAATGCCTTACTGATGACTTATTTCCCCAGAGCAGCTCAAATGGGGTTTTCCCCCTTTCCTTTAGAACTGTTCTATTCCTGACATAGTTAAAGCATAAGGCGGCTTCCGCCCAAAATTCTTCCTTTAGTCCAGAGTCTTTCAGCATCGCCCTAACCCCATTCATCAAGGTCAAATTGTACCTTTCTACTACTCCGTTTTATTCAGGAGTATAAGGGTTGGTTCTCTCTATGCTGATGCCCTCTTTAATTAAATGGGTCTTAAAATTAGAATTTGTAAATTCCCCCCCATTATCAGACCTTATGGCCACAATTTTCTTGTTGAGGGCTCTGTCTACATGCCTCTGGTATCTAAGAAAATATTTAAAAGCTTCATCTTTTGACTTTAGAAAGTAAATAGTGGACTTCCTTGAAAAATCATCAATTATCGTAAAAATATATCTTTTCCCCCCTAGTGACTCCACCGGAAATGGCCCTGCTAGATCCATGAAAAGAAGCTCAAGTTGTCTCCTAGACCTTATCCCTGGGGTGGACTTAAATGAACACCTTCTTTTTTCGCCATAATACACGGCTCACAGTCTGGCCGGTTTTTACCTTTTATATTAAGCCCTTTGACACAGTTCTTTTTTTCAGTTTCCAAAATACTATCATAATATGGCAAAACTGTTCATGCCACAACTCTAGGTCTAATCCTTTGACTTCGGTTACATTTACATTTGGTGGTGAGTCACTACTTTGATTACTTAAAAATGAGGTGGGTTTTAGAAAATACAATTTATCAATTAAAAATGCAGGAAAAAGTTTGATACCATCATTGTTAAAAATACATATTTTACCAGGATACCACCTTAAAGAAAAACCAAGACTGTCTATCCTGGATCCAGAAAGCAAATTTCGTCTAAGTGTTGGAGCATAATAGACCTCATTCAATGTGATGGTTACTAGCTTACCATCTGTCTTAATTTCGAAAACAATTTTCCCTACCCCCTCGACTTGACTATTTACATTGCCCACAGCTACCTCCATTTTTGTATTTTTAACAGGCCTCAATTCACTAAACAGGTCCCTATCTTTACAGAAATGTGCCGTGGCACCTGTATCCAGTAAAAATACTGGTATTTCTTCCTTCAAATTTGTGTTATTGGCCTGTACTCCTGATACTTTACTGATGGTGCAAAACATTCCAGCCTTAGGGGTATTACCTTGTTTGGAAAAATTACGATTACCTTTATTTTGAGTGTTTGGTTTTCTGCTCCAACACTGAGCCGAAATATGCCCCCTTTTGCCACATGTGAAGCATACTCTTGTTTCAAATTTATTAACATTTTCAACTTTCCGCCCAGTCTGGGGTTTATTTTGAACAGAAAAAGCATTAACACCTGAACTACTATTTCCGAATTTTTCATTTCCTAAAAATTTTAATCTTCCCTCTTCTGCCAAAAGTTCATCCAAAACATTTGAAAAATTAAATTTCTTTTCATCCCATCTATAAATATTTTGTACTATCCCCTGAAATTTTGATCTAAACTACGTATTAGTTAAAATCCTTTTAATTTCTCATCCATTTTATAGCCGTTCTCCTCAAACTGTCGGAGCAAACACTTCAATCGAGCCACGAACATTCCAATAGTTTCTTTTTCATTAATTCTACTAGAAAAAAACTGCTCCCACAATCCGGCAGCACGGACTAAAGACGGAGGTTCAAAATTCAACTTCAATGACGTCCATACAGCATATGGATCGTCTAAATCATCAATCAGTTGTTTTAACTCATCCTCTATGTTGAGGTAAATAATCGCCACTGCTTGACCCCTCCGTTTCTTTATTTCTACCAAAATACCTTCTTCTAATTTTGTTTGGGTTAACTCCCATAAATCTCTTTCTATCAGTACCATTTTCATATTTTTCGACCATGTTGCCCAATTGCAGGAGTTACGTTTCTTAATGTTTCGATAGTCCCGTTCCATATTTCTGAAAATTTTTGCAAATTTGTCTCCAACTAAAAAGACATTCGACCGAGCTCTGCTACCACTCTGTTGGCATAATTAAAGTTAAGTTAAAAAATCCAAAGTTTAAGAGATTTAAACTAAGCCAACAGTAACTGGCCGTGTAATGTCAAGTTGGAGACAAGCAAAAAACATGTTTCAGAAAAATACATTTATTAAATATGACTAGAACTATAATACAATATCCCCATAAAGAACACCCCCAAAATATCATAACAAAAGTGGTTCCAATAAGTAAAAGAAAAATGTCACCAATCATTCGATGAAGTCAGTGGCCAGTCCGAATTATTTACAGCCAGGAGCACAGAAAGTCTTCGGGAACACACTTCAAGAACGCTCTTAGTAGGAAGGCAACGTTAGACAGTTCGGAGATTCGGCGAACATCTCGGGTAGAATTTTAGGAACTCACTTCCCCGGCAATATCAATTGGCCGGACACAACACAAGTGTTTCTTCACCTGGACTCATTCTAATTCCAGGACTTGGAAAATTTCAATACTTGAAAAGCAAGGTGAATATTCATCACCATTCACACACCACTAAAAAACCCCCGCTAGCATCGCGGGGAACCCCCTTCCCCCCCCACACGTGAGCCGAACTAGGCTTCATGATCAAAACAAAACTGGGGATCGTTGAGAGAAGAGAGAGTGCTGCCACTCGCCTCAATATATATGTTTCATCAGCCAATGAGATTCCATGCCTCGATGATGTCACCACACTAACTTCTACTTCCACCATCACTCATTTTTTTATTCCACTGCCGAGAATATTCGTACTCCTCTCCATAGCACGTGCGGTCAACAAGTGGAATTAATTCGAATCAATCAGGTGACAACTCAACTTTTTCTGAATCGACTCATCGAGACATGCAATCTTCAATGGTTTTAGTAAACAGTCGCCATTAATTATGGCGTGAGGGATTTGTCGATTGAAGTGTTAGCACCAACTAGTTGAATTCTACTTTTACCAGACTGGGCTTAAAGTAGGTAACAATTAACTTTAAAATATTTTCTTTAAATGATCGGCTGTGGACCAAGAATAAAAAAATAAAATAATATTTTATGCCAACAGATATCGTTGCGATCAGAATCCGAGAACCGGTTTTCGATGAGCTGTTTTTTATCGGAAAACTAGATCCGTACAATCAAATTTGCCGAGCTACGTTTCGCCAGAAAAAGAGATCGTAACGATCAAATTTTCTGTTGAAAATTTGCCAAGTTACATTCCGTTGGAAAAAAAGTATGTCGTTTAAATTTTCCCAATCTTTAAAATTTTTTGGAAATCTCCCAACTGTTAAAATAGGATAAGTTTTATTATTCGAATATCTGACAATTAATCAAACGTAAAGCTATACGGATCAACATTCGGACTTTGACTCTGAATCCGACTCCTGGATTTTGGAAAGGTTTACTCCGACTGACTGCAAAATCAATTCAACTTTGTTGGGCTAAATGCCTTTATTTTGGTTTCTTGAAGGATTTCACCACTATTGTTTTAAAAAAATTGTAACTTACCTTTTGCCATTCCGGGAAAAACCTTGCACGGGAAATCCCATCCACCTGCCACCGACACTCAAATGTCCGAGTTTGAATCGGAAGTGTTCGGAAAAATATGTGGCACGCTATGATTGGTTGCCGTTATTCGGCAGAAGTCGGTAAACTTCCGACAAAGCACATGTCGATCACATGAGATAACCATGTTGAGGTGTTGGGTGCTGAATGTCGAATTAAATAAGAATTGTGCAACCTGCAAGCTGTGTTTTCCGGGGTTGAGCTGTTCTTGCAATATGCAAATAAGGTAACGTCACATTGTTACGAGCACGGTCGGATCTGGCAATAAATACTCGGACCGGCCGTAGCTCGATCTCACTTCTCTCTCACTTGTCTTCTCGTTTTGTGTTGTTTGTGAATGTGTTCGTCCATGTCCTCATAAGTTTTTGCTACTGGCCGCTTAGGTGAGGTCTGATTTTTTCTGAATGATTCGTCATTGATGTCCTCAGTTTTGGGAGCGCGTGCTGTCATGACGTCCATAAAAGTGAAAAGTTATAGTCCAATTTAAGTGGGTCGTTTGGTCTCCAAAGCAAAGAAAAGGACAGTGTCCATCTTCGATATTTTCCTGGATATGGTGAATTTGACTCCTAAGGTGTGAGCTGACCTGCGTGCAATTCTGGGGAAATTGCGATGCCGTCCTTCTACCTGTGGGGAATTCACTGTGGAACGTCGACAGGACTTTTGACATCTGCATGGACTTATTGTAAGATGTTTTTGACCTAGCATAATTTAATATTCTTTGGAGGACTAAACTATTGTAATGTAACCATTTTATAATACATGTTAAATAAATGTTTTTCAGTGTAAAGAATGATTCATGTTTTATTTTCTTCGGGCAGACCACCCCCTCAAAATTCAGTTGGAAATGAGTTGCCTAATTTTCAGCTTAGCTGTAGGCTATTAACTCTATAACATCTAAATTATATCCAACAAACTTGAACTCCACGATTCCGACCCCAATTACCTCACTGGGATTGCGAACAAAATGAGACTCTGACTCTTAAATGATTTCTCTCTATCTCCAAAACAATTCCTCTCCGGTCAATTTGACTCCCTAAATTGCCGACTTTGACTCTGTTTGCAGGCAAAATGATCGATTCCGACTCTTCACTAGTTGGAGCCACAGCATATTCACTGAATAAAATTCTCACTTTCCGTTCATAAATCTGTCCTGACCTTGTCCCCTGATAGATGGCGCCACAAATGATTTTCTATTTAACACATTAGTTTCCTCCTAAAGGTCAAGATTTACGGTCGCCACTCGCCACGTGGCGACTCAGTTTTCAAAATTGGCGACCCCCAAAAAATCTCTACAGTCGCCAACTTTTTAACTTTTTTGGGGGATTATTTTTATTTTAGATCCCAAGAAAAGAAATCCACACCACAGATGCCTCAGTACAATAAGGAATTCACCGATAGAGACCTTACTCCGACTGAATGTTGTTTATTTTACAAAGCTTGCATGTCCTTTCTCACTGCCTGCCTGAATGTTGGTTATTTTACGTTGCTTGAATGTTCCTCTTACGCGATTCAGGCAATGTAAAATAAGCAAAAATACAGTGAATTAGGAAGCCATTTGCACAAGATCAGAGCGTTTGCTCCTTTGTCTTGACTCTGTTTTTCAAGTAATTAGCGTACTATAATCATGATTTCAAGAAGAAATCATTATATTTTAGATAAATTTTGATTATGCCTTCAAAGTAATTACCTTTTCACGTTTTTAGTTTAGTTGCTCAAATGGTATATTAAATTCAAACTTTATTTTTTTTACATCGTATTATACACCTGGGATTATAGGAAGCTTTTTTTTTCTTCAGGCCCATTTTAGAACCTGCAGATTATAGGCCGCCCGCCGATAATACACAGGAAAATATGGTTATTAAATTACAGGGTTCGTACGCTCCAGGAAAACCTGGAATTGTCTGGGAAAAGTCAGGAAAATTTCAAATTTTGCCCCCAAAAAATTTTTTTCCAGGGAATTTTGAATCTTGAGTTCTAATCTTCGTTTTTATCGATGTTTCCTGAAAAAAAAAATGTAAAAAGTTTTGAGGCAAAATGACGCTGGCAATAAAATAAAAAAGGCGAACCAAAAAAAAAAAAACTTCCGCGGACTCCATTTTTGCCCCTCAATAGTTCCAAAGAAAAAAATTCCTAGGGTGAACAGGAATTATGCACAAATTTAACGGGAGAAGAACATTTTCCTTCTTCTAAAGCACAAGCCTGCGGACGGTAGGGTCAATTGAGAAAATCGTTTTTTAATCGAAAAGTCTTTTCAGCTACGAATGAATCGTAGTCGCCATGTTCGGTCATTCATAAGAAGGAAGTAGACACGATGCTTAAATGCCTAAGATTCCAAAAACAAAGCAGAATTGGATGTTTTCTTTAACTGTAAACTAATGAAAACAATGCAAAATGTGCTGCAAGTTGTTTTTTTTTTATTTTTATTTTTTATTTTAAATATGTAATTTTCTTGAGAAATGAAAATTTTTGTTCTTAAAACTTAATCTTATCCTCATTGCCTTGGACGCAAATGTGCTAAAAACTTTTCAACTGAAGTGTAGTTTCATGAAGATTTATTATTTTTAAATTGTTTTCATGCTACAAATTCAAAAAATTATTTCTTAATTTTTGTCGTAGCTGCCATATTTGGTCATTCCAAAGATGGCAGTACACAAAACCTTTTAAGTGCCTAAGTTTCCGAAAATAGCATTGGATATTTATTGCAATGCAAACTATTGATAACAACGCAAAATGTGCCCTTTTTTCCGGGTAATTCGTAATTATTTTCTGGAAAAATGCAAAATTTTATCTCCAGAATTTTTTTTTATTCTAATTGATTTAGACGCTTATGTGCTAAAAACTGACTATTTTGTCTTATAATTGTAGTTTTTTAAGGATAAATTATTATTTGTAACTACTTTTATGCTACAAATTCAAAAATCTACTCATTATCTTAAATTTTTTACTTAGTCGCCATATTTGGTCATTTGCGAGATGGAAATAGACAAAAATTTACAAAAACATAATTAGATGTTTATCTCAATGTCTATTGAAAGCAGGCGCGGATCCACGGGAGGGGAACTGGGGGAACGTTCCCCCTCCAAAATCCCAAATGTACCTAAAATTTTTCAGAACAGAATACAGCACAATTCTTCCGTTTTTTAAAACTTGAACTTCAAGAAAGGTGCCAGGAAAAGCGAGGAGAGAATTGCAAAAGCAGATTCAAATAGGAGAACTGTGGCAATGCCCCCCCCCCCCCCCCCGTCTCAAAAACAATCGTAAGTGTACCTAAAACAGTACAGAAAACAGGAGTACGGAATTTTTTTTTCCGTTTTTCAGAACATGAACTAAGGCATCAGGAGAAGCAATTCGGTAACAGCAGAAGCAGATCCACGGAAGGGAACTGAGGGAATGCCCCCCCATCTCATAATTACCTAAAAAATTTTACAACAGAGTGCAGGAAAATTCTTCTACTTTATACTTTAACTTGACTCTTACTTTAACTTGAAGAAAAGCTCCAGGAAAAGAGATTAGAAAATAGCAGAAGCGGATCCACGGAGGGGAACTGGAGGAATGTTCCCCTCCCCTTAACATATCATGTGTCCCTAAAAGGTTTTAGAACAGAGAGCAGGAAGATATTGTTTTATATTACTTGAACTTGAAAATAGGCTTCAGGAAAAACGATCAGACAATAGCAGAGGCGGATAGCGGATCCGTGGGGGAATGTTCCCCTCCCCTCAAAACCTCGTGTGTACCTAAACATTTTCACAACAGAGTACAGCAAAATTCTTCTGTTTTATAAAACTTAAACTTGAAGAAAAGCGAAGAGAGAACTGCAAAAGCGGATCCAAGGAGGGGAACTGGGGAATGTTCTCCTCTCTCTCTCTCTCAAAAAAAAAAAAAAAAGAGTAATCCTAAAACTGTTCAGAAAACAAGGTACAGGATTTTTTTTTTTTTGGGTTTTTTGAGCTTGACGAAAGGCTCCAGGAAAAAAGATTAGACAATGGCGGAAGCTGATTCACGGTGGAGAACTGGAGGAATGTTTCCCTCCCCCAAAATCTCATGTGTACCTTTTTAAAAAGTTTTAGAAGAGAGAGCAGGAAAATTCTGTTTTATAGAGCTTGAACTAGAAGAAAGGCGCAAGAAAAAGCGAAGAGAGAATTGCAAAAGCGGATCCAATTAGGAGATCTGGGGCATGTTCTCCTTTCCCCTCAAAAAGAAAAAAAAAGAAAGAGAAAAAATCCAAAGTGATCCTAAAACTGTTCAGAAAACAACGTACAGGAATTTTTTCACTGTTTTTTAGAACTTGACGAAAGGCTTCAGGAAAACCGATTTGATAATTGCAGAAGCGGATCCACCGAGGGGAACTGGAGGAAAGTCCCCCCCCCCAAAAAAAGAAATCTCATGTGTACCTAAAAACCTTTAGAACAGATTGCAGGAAAATTCTCTGTTTTATAGAAATTGAACTTTGAGAAAGGTATGGTGAAAAGCGAGGAGAGAATTGCAAAAGCGGATCCAAAGAGGGGAACTGGGAAATGTCCTTTTCCAAAACACGAATTCCCAAGTAAATTAAAAACTGTTTAGAAAACAGGGTAAGGTAAAACCACCAGTAGTTGACACTTTAAAGATTAATTTTTTCTGTTTGATAACATAGCTTTGGAGGGAATTCATCGTAGGAGAAACTTTTTATAAGTGATAAAGTACCAACTATTCCTCTATTATAATGCAACAAAATTTGATTAATAAAAAAAATGCACATTTTTTTAATAAAAAAAAGACATTGGGTAGGAGTTGACACTAAACTAAAAGGAGAACATCTAATTGTTGACACACTTTGTTTTCAGTAGTTGATACATGCTTTGATACAGAAAAACGGGAGTTGCTTAATAAATGAATTCGTGCCTACTTATGTGAATACAGGAATCGCACTGTCGGATCTAGGCAGCAGCAAGGCAATACCTTTGGCCTACCTTTGTACATAGTTGATACCCTTTGCCCTCCCCCCCGCCAGTTGCCGGGTAACAACTTCTAGGAGGATGCAAGTTTAGACTATTTCTGTTGTTTTTTCGTTAAACCTATATAAAATTTCAACGAAGGTGGGTAAAAGGTGGCGGGATTTAGGTTTTCCTCCGGTTCAGAAAAATCGAAGATCCGACCATGCAGGAATGTAAAGACAGCTATAGAAAAATATAAAAATTAAATGCTTCCGTCATAGGTTATAAGACTATGAGAAGTTTACATAAAAATTCGAGTTCGGGGACTGAGTAAATGTTTTTCATTGTACTAAAAGGCTCATCGATATGGCACAGTACAGGTTCCCAGTAGTAGTTCAATTTATCCTCTTGAGGGCCATTTCCAGTCTCCAAAGTTTTCGTACTTGCTTTTTACATCTGTTTTCAGTAATCTTTCAAAATAAGTCTTTTTGAACACAAACCAGTTTAAACTGTCTTTTGTATTCATTTGGTGTAGAGCTGATCAAAAAATTTAAAGCTTCTACAATTCAGTGGCGCAACCAGAGGGGGTGGGGGATCACCCCAGAATGCTGATTAGAATGTTTCTTAAAAACATTTAACAATTAAAGAGAATAACAGAACGGACCTTGGAAAAACAAAGTTGTTTCAATAAGTTGAAAAAAAAGAATGTCGCGAAAAAATCTAAATTTCATTTGAGAAAGAACTTTGAAATAAAAATTTTCAATCGTGGCGGTTTATTGTTCAGTTAATTACATCCCCTCCATTTTTTTTTCTTTTTCCTAGTCGGCCTAAAAATAAGAAAGAATAAATAAGAAAAAATAATAAGCCCCCTTTTCCCCGGCGAAACCTTTAAAGAATGTCTCAAATCTCGTTTAGGTCTTGAATTTCGAAAAAATTCCAGGGGAGAACTACCTAACACCTCGCATTCTAAAAACATCGAGAATCGTTTAATATTGCTTTTTTGGAGCTTCAAATTTGAAAAATTGCCAAAACCCTAACGTTACCAAATATAACCTACAGTCACGGTTTTAAGACGTCCATTACGAAAAATTTCCGGACAAGGGCCCAAATGCTCTCGTAGGAAGTCTAAAAATGAAAAAATTACAATTTCGAAAAATTTCAAGGGGTGAGCATTCAAATCCTTCGTCACTGAATATCACTTAAAAACTTAGTTTCCTCTGACTTCAATTTCGAAACATTTTTTTGGCAACAGCCCCAGAACCCCACTGCTCGTAACATCATCAAAGTTAGTCTGTACCTGCGTTTTAGGAAATTCAATTTGGAAAGATTGGGTGGAACGGTGATCGATTTAGATCTATTCTATAGAAAAAAAAAAGATCTGGGGCAGCCCCCAAAAGTCCCGTTTCTTACCTCGGGATGGGAAGATTTGACTCCGTCAATTGGACGCCGGGAACATTGGGCGCCGGGCATATTGGGACCAATGGTGCTCGGCGTTTAAAGTGCTCGGCGCCCAATGTTCCCCGTGCCAAAATGCTCGGCACCCAATGTTCCCGGCGCCCAAAGTTCCCTGCGCCTAAAGTGCTCGGCGCCCAATGTTCCCAGTGCACAAAATTCTCGGCGCCCAATGTTCCCAGCTCCCAATCTTCCTAGACCGCTCTTACCTGACCGTCAACAAATATCGCCTATAATCGCGTTTTTAAAACTTCAATTTCTAAAAATTTCCATAGAAAGTCCCTCGAAACTTTCTTCCCCATGACATCATCAGAGGCCGTCTAAAACTGAGTTCTTAGCGCTATACTTTCAAAATTTTTTCGGGGGGGGGGGGGGGGAGCCTCCGGACCCCCTTATCAGATGGCGAAAAGTTTAGGATTAAAATATAAATATAACAATGAAAATAACGATTTTTTAAATTATTTTCTGAAAATTATACTTGCAAAATTTGTAAAGCAAAAATTTTTTTAATAAGAAGCGTGAAGAAGCAGAGGATAAATTGTAAAACTCAATTTTTACGGTTATTTTTTATTGAATAATTTCATATACCCCCCTCCCCTCTCCCATAAACTGCTAAAAAAGTTCCCCTCCCAAATCCATAGTCTGGATCCGCCCCTGATTGAAAGCAATGTTTATTGAAAGTATATGTGCAAAAAAGAAAATTTTTAATTTTAATGCAAGCATCCTTTATATGCAAAAGGAAAAAAAACTGATTATTGGCATTGGCTTATGATTGACGGATGTTGACTTTTGATAGAATGCATTGTATGGTATGCCCATCGATGCAACAAGTTAATCATATTTATACTGAAAAATAGCTTTGTACTTTGCTCAATATGTTTTGTGTTACATACTAATAGGAAAATAAAAAGAATCGTAAACCAAAAGCGGAGAAAGATTGCTGCTGATTACAGCAAAACGCTAATATGCATGACATGTGGCATCAGAGAAACGTTAAAATAAGTTGAAAGTACATTGTTTTTAACAAATAGTTAACAAATGAAAACAATTTTTAACGAAATGTTTTTTTTTTTTAACAAGTGGAAAAGTTTCAGTTCTTACACATTGCTACTTTGAACAATTTTGACTATTTTGAAAATATTGTTACTTAATTTTGAGTGAAGCGAGTAACCTGGAATTTTCTAAAAAAATAACCTGGAAAAGTAAGGGAATTTTTTTTAACCACAAGTGTATGAACCCTGTACTTTTTTCAAATTCTTTTTCAAAAACAGTTTTATGTTTTGCTTTAAATCTTGTTCTGAAAGTATGAAAATATTATGCAAATTTTGGCTCTTTAAAAAAACACACCATTATGTATGTTTTTTTACATAAATCCTCGAAGGTCGTTCCGATCCTATTTGATTCCCAATTAACTCAAAGTCTTTATTCTGAAAATCGCCAAAATAGGAAAAAAAATTAATTAATTTAAAACTTAAAAAGGCAACTTGTTTTTGACTGCACAAAGCCCCCCCGCACCCCGTTTTATCATTCCTTTGCCATAGTCAAAGTTCCATGTTTTCCCATAAATCCTGTATTTCATTATAAATCCAACATCATTAAAAAAAGAAATAAAAAATATATTTCTATAAACTATATCTTATATTTCTGCTGTGATGTGGACAGTAATACTCGCGATCAATTAGGAATACGTTCCATTGAAAATCGTTTAAACAACGGGGGCTAGTTTCTATTTATTCGAATAACATTTGTAATTTTTTAATCTTCAATTGCATCAGATTAAAATATAAGCCAAATAGCCAGTCCTTTGATTGTTTTCCCTTCATAGTCATCCTAACATGGCGACGCTGCATATTGAACGTAGTCGCCATGTTTGGTCATACTCTTAGTTCAAATAATGCAAAAAGAATGATTTTTTTTTTGGAAATATATTCTTGGTAAATGCCAAATTGTATATTACTGGAGGTCTGTAGTTAAATATTTTTATGCCAAAATTTTTTTTTTCACTGTGGAACCATGGTACTGTGTACACTACTTTATTTTTGGCTTAATGATTTTTTTTTCTTATGAAACTTTAAAATGGGTGGAATGAACCATTTGCTTCAGGAGCTCCCAACCTTCATCCTATGCCTCTTATGTTTCCATGATTAATATAATTTATATTTCTTGTTAGCATTCCTTTAGCATCACTTTCATAATATTTGTTTCAAAAAATACTAGTCGAAATCCCCCCTTCCCCCACCCCCATTCTTGTACTACAGCGCTGTTTTCGAAACCCGGTAAAACTGGTGGCCACCAAGCTTTTTGAGCCTAGTGGCCATTGGCCACTTGAAAATTTTCTGAACCTTGAGGTCTATTTCCTCCTTCGGTAAGAACATTACTTGTCTAGTGGTTAGCATACGAAGCTCGTACTCCAGAGGCCGATGGTTCAATTCCCGGTCAAAGCATCTCAAGTTAAACTCATGAATCACGTTCCTCAAAAGTAATAAATTAGAAATTAAGTAATCAAGATATTTAAAAAAAAATTAAGTTATCAAATAATTGTCTCAAATGACGGATTTCAAAATGACGTCGTCCAAAAATACCCCTCCTGAAGTTTTACAAGATGGCGAACAGGTCACATGATCATCCAAGATGGCGGACCCCCTTCCCACTGTTGAGTTGTTTTCCTCCTGCTTGTCCCTATATCGCAGCTATTACTACCTCTCATCACACTTTAATTCTTAATTCATTGCCTTGGAACAGCACTGCTCGTATATTGCTCCAAATCTCATCGTATTTTCATCCAAAATTCATTCCCTCGGAACAGCACTGCTCGTATATTGCTAAAAATCTCATCGGTATAGGGAGCAAAATTCGTCGGATTCTATTATTGGCGATGAGACATATTGGAGCAATTTCCGATGACAATTCATTGGAATCCGATCATCGGCTGATCAAAGTTTGATCGGATTTCGATGAATGGCCGATGAGTTGATGCTACTCGGGAGAGTGCCTTTTATTTTTTTTTTTTTTTCAAAATTAGATTTTGTATAACCTAATCCCTCTAATTTAACTTAAAGAGGTTCCAAAAAATATTGTTTTTATACATGAAAATATGCATTATTTTGATTTCAGATTTGCTCTTCAAATAAACAATCCGTGAAAGATCCGTTTTTGTTTATCAGAATTTTGTGAAGGGTTCATTTAAGTTGATCTGGATTTTATAAAAAGTTCGTTTTGGTTGATCGGATTTTTGTGAAGGGTCCAATAACGGACCTAAATTTCCTCTGGCCAGACCCCTGCTCTATATAAATAGTCCTGCCACTTAACAGATTTTTTCAAACAATAAATTTTATTTGATTTCAACAAACAAGCAATAAATCTTCAGAATTTTTTGCATTCCAAAACCTGCTTCTTTCATATCCAGATCGTTTATCACTAAAGTATCAGTTGTAAATTAACATTATGACTTGACCAGTAAAAGTCTATCTAGTTCTTAAGCAACAAAACTGATAAAATGTTTGTGTTTATCAATTAATCGATTTCAAACTAATCTAAGAAGGTTCTGTTACTTTTTTGCACAAAGGTATTCATTTCTTTAAAAAATTTATTTTGAAGCCTTTTTTTTTTGCTGTAACTTAATCTGGAAATTTTGACTTGCAGTCAAACTTTTTACGACTGTTGATGCGGTTGTTGGCTAATGAATTTCGAGTGACTGACATAAGATACAAAATCAATAAATCTTTATTTTAAACTGGCATAAGATAAACATACCAATGTTAATTTAAAATTTTAACTGAACATTTACTACTCCGCAAAATGTGGTATTTAGCCCGTCCCTAATTTGAATATTCAATATATGTTATGTTTATTGTAGACTCCCTGGGAAGGTGGCTTATATAAACTGAGGATGATTTTTAAAGATGACTATCCCTCAACTCCACCAAAATGTAAGTATCTCAGAAATGTTTTAGCTTTTTACTTTTTATGCGTATAAATAGAATTCATAGAATATGATTTTGCAAAAAAAATAAATTTTTCATAGTAAGTCATCAATTATTATTTGCAAAAGCTTGTTAATGTTCTCTTGTTACTCTCATTTTATTTCAAATAATGTTTATAAAAGCCTTAAAGTGAGCTTTTTTGCAGGTAAATTTGAGCCGCCCCTTTTCCATCCAAATGTCTACCCATCGGGTACTGTTTGTCTGTCCCTTCTGGATGAAGAGAAAGATTGGCGTCCTGCCATTACCATTAAGCAGGTAAAATGATTTATACACAGTGAAATTTTGGTAAGTCAAGCTTCGATTAGCCGAAATGAATCTTAATTCCCACCTAACGGAATGGAAAATTAATGATATAAATTTTCGATGAGAAGAATTTTGTTGAGTCTAAATATTCGATAAGTTGAATTTTATTTCATGACTGTTGTCACAGTTTCTTTGCTAACGTAAGTATCAGTAGGTGCAATGTGGGTTTGATTGAATTTCTTGGATGTGTATGCTTATTTCTTAAGTTGATTTTTATTTGATTACCATAAGAATTTGTTTTTTCTTTGTATTCAATGCGATTTTGTTGTAATATATGTTGATTAGAATTTTTTAGTATTCAAAAGTTAGATATTTTTGCAATTTTGATATGTTAGTATGTCAAAAAAAAAAAAAAGTTGCAGGATTTCCTCATACAAATTGCAGGATTTTTTATTTTTCTAGGTTGCCATGTCTGTATGGCATAAAACTTAGAAAGCCTTTAAAATATCTTATTTCAATAAACATATAATGAGTGAAAATCTTTTGATTTCGCAGAAACTTGCCAACTGTGGTGCATAGTAGTTGGAGCAAATGTAACCTTGCAATGTCATAATCTGTCATTAAGATCTGTGAAGCTCTCACAGTGCTGCAGGTTAGGTTTGACCCAACTATTAATGTTCTATGCAGGGGCACAGAAAATGTTTTAACTCTTAACATTTTCTCCATCCCATATATGAAAATTCCCCAAATTTTTATAATATATATAGACTTGGACAAAAGTTAATTCCATACTATAATAGGTGTAGAAAATTCTGCAGTATGCAAGTCATTAATTTTTACTGAGTTATCGGCAAAAATTTGGTACTCGGACGATACCGAGTAGTGAGAAGAGATTTTATTAAACTGTATAAAGAAAACATTTGAGTATAAATTTATTCCTTTACTACTGCTCAACACATTAAATACCACTATTACTATAGTGTATAAGAGTTAAGAAAAACTGAACATAAGGTTTTACATACATAAAGTGAAACTTTGCTATGCATTTGTTGTTTTTCTTCCATTGCCGTATCAGAGATTTTTAAAGACTATTTTTTGGAAAGACAAAAAAAGGTGATAAAATTATTAAACATGGCACTTTTACATGATTCAAAATATTCTCACTAAAATCATTCTTGACTAATTTTATTAATTTTGTAAAAAACAATAAGAATTTACACCACTAGTTTAAACTTAATCTCTATTTATTACCCCTTTTCACGCATAAACTTTATGCATAATATTAATGTTTATTATTTTCACACTGCCCCGAGATTGTTTCAGAAGTGAAACTTCGATTATGTGATGGAGCAGACTCACAATAATATTTTATCAACTTTTCTTCCGTTTCGTTAATTGTTTTTCCACGCAAAAAGTAATGCTTTATTAACACGCAAAATTCTTTTTTCTCCACAACGAAAACAAAATTGCCTGCCGTTTCTTCCAATGCCAATGAAACACAACATAATTTAAATATTGTCTGCAAATTTTAATGGGTACTGCCAAATATAACTATAAAATATAATTAAATTTAAATAATTAGGCAATATATTTTAATCTTTCCGTGAAAGCTTTGTTTCTCAGCATTCTGGCATTTGAACTCATGATGAACAAGTGTAAAAATATTTCCTTACAGTTACCAATATTTTTATGCTTGAACAAAGCAAAGAAACAGAAATATTTTTTTCTTGTTATCAAAGACCCACCTTCTTACACAAGCATCCTTTACAAAAAAAAATTATAATCCTCAAATTTTATAATTTAGGAATATTATTTTTTTTAATTATCTGTTTACTACACTTTTTTATTTATTTATATACTACTAGTGGTACCGGCATGTCTTTGTCCGTAGTTCAAAATTAAAGGTCATTCGGTTCGCCTGTATATTTATAAGTAATGGATGACAAGTTTCTCGCCAATTGGCTATGTTCAATCGCTCTCCCATTCTACGTCATGATAATTTCGGAATTTACTCATCCATCTTATGATAATTTTGCTGAGGAAAATGTTCTTAAAATTGAAATAAAAAAAGAATAAAATCGAATTTTCAAAAAATCGCTTCAAGGTGCACACCCCCATTCTACAAACTAACTTAGGGCCAAATTTCATGAAAATCGGCCAAACGGTCTAGGCGCTATGCGCGTCGCAGACATCCAGAGAGACTTTCCTTTTCATTATTAGAAAAGATTTTTTTTTTTAAATTTTTAAATGATGATATTTTCAAACTTAAATTATAA
The DNA here is from genome assembly GCF_026930045.1 of Uloborus diversus. Lineage (NCBI taxonomy): Eukaryota > Metazoa > Arthropoda > Arachnida > Araneae > Uloboridae > Uloborus > Uloborus diversus. Next base: position 60,795 of record NW_026558793.1, read on the forward strand.
CTTTTTATATTTGCAGCACCCTTTGATAGATTTTTAGTGATACGATTTTGAATATTTTTAATTTCACAAACAAAAATTATGACGACTGCTTTGACTATATGTAAATGTTGACCATGCAAAACATAAAATATATACAACAGTACAAATGAAATGATAATATCTTGAATTTTTTTGTTGTACACTTTACTCATACGAAACGAAGTATTCCTTTTTTCCCTTTCTTTTCAGATTTTATTTATTGTCTTAAAATAGCTCCAATGTTAAAGTTGCACCTTCTTTTATGAGATTTTAAAAATATAAATAAAATATTTGGTTTCTTTTCTATAATCAAATTGCCTTAATTAGTAAATAATCCTATGAAACTAAAATTTATCCAAGTACGTTTAAAAAAAAGAAAAAAAAATTTGACTCTATTTCAAGCAAGATTTCCTTTTTTCCTTCTGATGACATGTTCTGAAATATAGCAGCAGTAATGCTTGCTTTGAAATTCTTTTCTGATTTGAACTGTTTTGTTGTAAGAAAATGATGTGGAAGGGTTGACTTCAAGACACTATGACTTTCTGACCACTCTTTGAATGGAACTACGTAGGTCAGTCAGAAAGTTAGTTGCACTATTTCGTAAAAATGTTCGGTATTAAAATAAAATTGAAAAATCGAAAACTTCCCTATTGTTTGAAGAATGTTTTGTTGAGGCCTTTTGTAAGCATGGTTGCCACACTTCCGTCCAACGGACGGAATTCCGTCTTTTCAAAAATTTCGGCCATCGGATTTTTTTTTCCATGTTCAAAATGATTTTTATAGATGAAACAAATCCTTACTTTTGAATCTCTCACTCTCAAAAAAGGTCTTATTCTGAGGACAAAACACTGGCCCATCTGCTAAAGTTAAAAAGATAAGCTGTTTTTTTCCCCCAAAAAATAATTAAATAAGTCACTCAATCTGTTGATTTCAACCATTCTTATCTTAATCTGAAAAATTTTTCTTAAAGTTTTTATCACAATACATCTTATAGCCAAGAATCTCATACCTGATTTTTTTTTTTTTAATTTTTTTTTTTTTTTTTGTATGAAATGTGAACTATTTATGTAACATGAACTATAAAATCTGAAGCTTTTTTTCTGCAGTAGCAAATAGTAAGTTTTTTTTATTGTATTTTATTATTTTCTTTTTCTACTTTTATCTCCTAAAACTCTTCGACAATGATATGTTATGTTTTTATTTAGGTTTTAATTTTTAATTTATCTTACACAATTTGGTTTTACTGTATAGTTACAACATCAAAAATTAGCATTATATATATATATATATATATATATATATATATATATATATATATATATATATATATATATATATATATATATATATATATATATATATATATGTCTAAAACATCAAACAAACTAAGCGCTAACATTTTGGTGTCGCGAAATGGAGCCACGCGCTTTTCAGTCCTGGCAAATTTTTAGAGTGGCACCCATGTTTGTAAGATAGACCACCTTACATTTAAGTTTTGATTTCTTATGTTTACAAAAAGAAAAAAAAATGTACTGAGATACAAGCAAAAAGAAAAATAAATCAATAAAATAATTACTGTTATAAAAATAATTGCTTTACGTCCTCTCCTCTATTGTTTATTAATTTCCCTTTTTGTACTGTGTAAATTCAATGAATATTTCAGCACATATTAGCAACCTTGTATTTTATTGCGCTCTTTAATTCAGTGCCTAAAAGCTGATGAAGCAAAGCGATTTTCGAATGCAAGCTGAACAGCGAAAACATCAATAAAATCCCAATAGCAAAATGGGGAGAAAAGTACTTTTACAACGTAGCAAAAATCAACTCCGTTTGTTATCTGCATTAGTCAGAAAAAAAGGAATCCTAATGCATATTTTTTATTTCTGTATCATATAATTGAGTAAAAGTAACTAACAGAAGAAAAATGAGTAAAACGGCTAGTTCTAAATTAACGCCAATAAAATTGATAAAAATGCAAAATGAAATATTATATAAATGAACAGGGTTCCCGCGGCCTTGAAAAATCCTTGAAAAGCCCTTGAATTTATTTCGACTTTCAAGGGCCCCCAAAAGTACTTGAAAATCATATGAAGTCCTTGAAAATTTTGAAAAGTCCTTGAAAATTTTGAAAAGTCCTTGAAAACTATGATTTCTACAAAAGAATTCCCCTCTTGTGCGGTAAAGCACAATCTTCACATTCCAGCAGAGTAAACCAGTAGAGGTCAGACCTAGTTTGTAAAGGGGTGACCTAAAAAAACGTCTGTTGCCATTTCCTCCCCTGTTGTTCCTAAGAAAAAATATCTTGGGATGAACAGGAATTTCGCACTAACTCAAGAGGGTTGAAGAAAATATATCGCTTAGGAAGCATACGCTTGAGGATAAGCACATCAAGGAAGATCGTTTTCTTGATCACAACGGCAGTACTTATCAGTTACGCGTGAAACATAGATGCCATATTTGATCACTTACAAGATGGAAGTAGGCAAGATACTTAAATGCTTAAGTTTCCAAAAACAGAATAGAATTTGATGTGTATTAAAACGCAAACTAATGAAAATAAGAGTAAAATGTGCTGTAAAGCATTTTATGTATTTATATATGAATTTATTTTTTTGATTACTTAAAATAGTTTTCTTGAGAAATGAAAAATTTTATGTTTAAAAGTTCATCTTATTTTTATTGCATTGGACGCTAATGTGCTAAAAGCTATTACAGTTCAATTAAATTGGTGTTTAAATGTTTTTTATTTTATAAATATTTTTGTGCTACAAATTCAAAAATCAAAATTTTAGTTTTTAATCGTAGTTGCCATATTTGGTCGCTTCCAAGATGAGAGTAAACAAGATTCTTTAACTGCCTAAGTTTCCAAAAACAGAATTGGATGTCTATTGCAATACAATGCAAACTATGGAACATTCCGCAAAATATGCCCCTGAATAATAAATTATTTTCTTGAAAAATGCAAAAAGTTTTCCTTCAAATTATCAAGTTTTATCTTCGGAATGTTTTATCCTTATTGCTTTGGTTGCTAATGTGCTAAAAACTGACACTTTCATCTAAATTATAGTTTTTTTTTTTTTTTTTTTTTTTTTTGCGGGTTTTTAATTAATTATAATTACTTTTATGCAAAAAAAAATCTATCTTAAATTTTTTGCGTAGTCACCATGTTTGGTCATACACAAGCTAGAAGCAGACAAGACTATAAATTGTCTAAGTTTCCAAAAACAGAATTTTTTCACTTATCTCAGTGAAAACTACTGAGAATTTCATAAAAACAGCTGGAAAATATATATATTTTTTAATTAGTTATTTTCTGTAAAAGTGAAATTTTATCAGCAAAATTGTATTTGATCCTCACTACTTCAGAGGTTTTGCGATAAACTAAAACTATTTCATCTAAAATGCAATTTGCTGCTGACTTCTTATCTATTTGCTCATCGTATTATCTACTATATATTAAAATCTGTTCGCGTCCGTCTGTCTGTCTGTCTGAAGATCAATCTTCTCAAGAACCGCTGTGAATCGAGAGTCAAACGAGGTACCGATCAATTCGAAATTTTCCAAAGAAAACAATAGGACCAATTTTTTAATCGTGCGACTTTAATTAGCGGAGATATTAATTAAAACGTTAATTAACATAACGTTATTCAGGAATTTTTATTTCTTTCCTGTTGCCATTTTGCATATGCGTGAGCAAGTAAAATCCTAATAATTGTTTTAAAAGAGATTTTTTTGGCTGCTGTCCAAATCTTAAAACGTTTCCATCTAGAATGTCATTTTAAATTAGTTTAAAATTGGTTGCCCTATTCGGAGATAGCCTTTATTTTATCGTCTGTCCTTTTTTTATTTTTTACATTCAACGTTCTTAACTCTTTTCAGCATATGAAAGTTGTTTCTTTAGCTATGTTTATTGATTGTAGTGTAAGTTTATCATTCACCGGCCTCATATTTTGGTACACTTAGGATGTGCGACTAATTCTGTTTATTTTGTTGGACTTTTTTCCGTCACATGGATGAGTTTTCGAATTGTAACAAGTCTCTTTTTCTTTCCTGTTTCTATTTTTAAAATACAGTTTATATCGTTAAAAGAACATTTTAAATTAAGATTGTTTGGATTTCTATCTGAAACAGAGTTGAACAAAAAAGATTGTTTTTAAGGATTTTAACTAAAGCTAAATTGGAATCTGATGACTTGGTATTAAATTAATGCTCATTGGTAGTTATTTAGTCTTGGTGCTTTAGTTTCACGTAATCAACCAAAAAGTATGCGTCATTTTATGTAAAAAGCTGATTGTAATTGTACATAAATAGTTCAGATATAGTCTATCAGATGTAATCCATTTTAACCACAAATTATAGTTGATAATGCATATATTTTCATCTTTTGTGCTAATTGAAAATGCTCATAACTTGTATCATTGATAACTATGATTAACGTTAAAGAGATTTTTGCCAAAAATATGCTCCACTGGTGTTTTGCAAACCTTGCAATAAGCGTATTTATTTATTCCTCTGCGCTTTAGAAACTGATGTCAGAGTAATACAAAGACACCAATTGGACATCTCTTTCATTTTTTCAGTAGCCCGTGCAATGCCGGGCACGCAGCTAGTATTTTATCAATAAGAGGCGCTCGAATACACTACCTTGCGGTGATTTATAAAACTGCCGGGAAAACTAAAACATTGCCACGTTGCGTTCCATGTGTGTCTGTTGACGTAAACCAGTCAGTTTGTTCTGAGCATTTATTAACGCAATCGATGTGTCTTAGTTCGATTTCTGTAGCTTTCAGCTACAGAAATTGTTTCGTTCCTTAGTAGTATTCTCGAGCTTCTCAGAATAATGTTAGCTTTCCTTATCTACTATAATATTAAAATCTGTTCGCGTCCGTCTGTCTGTCTGTCTGAAGATCGATCTTCTCGAGAACCGCTGCGAATCGAGAGTCAAACGATATACCGATCAATTCGAAAATTTCCAAAGAAAACAATAGGACCAATCTCGTAATTGTGCAACTTTAATTAGCGGAGATATTAATTAAAACGTTAATTAACATAACGTTATTCAGGAATTTTTATTTCTTTCCTGTTGCCATTTTGCATATGGGTGAGCAAATAAAATTCTAATAATTGTGTCAAAGGAGATTTTTTTGGCTGCTGTCCAAATCTTAAAACAACGTTTCCATCTAGAATTTCATTTTTAATTAGTTTAAAATTGGTTGCTCTATTCGGACATTTATCGTCTGTCCTTTCTTATTTTTTCACATTCAACGTTCTTAACTCTTTTCAGCATATGAAAAATGTTTCTTTAGTAATGTTTATTGATTGAAGTGTAAGTTTATCATTCACCGGCCTCATATTTGGGTACATTTAAGATGTGTGACTAATTATGTTTATTTTGTTGGACTTTTTTCCGTCACACGGGTGAGTTTTCGAATTGTAATAAATTTCTTTTTCCTTCCTGTTTCGATTTTTGCAATACAGTTTGTATCGTTAAAAGAACACGTTAAATTAAGATTGTTTGGATTTCTTTAAGTGAAACAGAGTTGAACAAAAAAGATTGTTTTTAAGGATTTTAACTAAAGCTTAATTGGAATCTGATGGCTTGATATTAAATTAATGCTTGTTGGTATTTAATAAGTCTTGGTGCTTTAGTTTTACGTAATCAACAAAAAAGTGTGTGTCATTTTATGTAAAAAGCTGATTGTAATTGTACATAAATATTTCAGATATATTCTATCAGATTTAATTCAGTTTAAAGTGAGCACATATTATAGTTGAGAATGCATATATTTTCATCTTTTGTGCTAATTGAAAATACTCATAACTTGTATTATTGATAAATATGATTAACGTTAAAGAGGTTTTTGCCAAAAATATGCTCTACTGGTGTTTTGCAAACCTTGCATTACGCGTAATTATTTACTCCTTAGCGCTTTAGAAACTGATGTCAGAATAATACAAAAACATCAATTGAACAGCTCTTTCATTTTTTAAGTAGCCCGTGCAACGCCGGGCACGCAGGCTAGTTTCAAATAAATAAATAAATAAAAACCTAACTTTACTAAAGTTTTCAATAATGCATTTTTATAGCTTTTAAAATGCAATCTGTAAATTTCAATTTCTTTTTTTCTTTCTTTTTTTTTCATGAATGTAGTAAATATTAATGCTAAAAGCCCTACAATTATTTCATAAAATCTTGTTGTTCATAATTTACTCATAAAAAATGATTCTGTACTAATTACAACTTACAAAAAAAAAAGGGGGGGGGAGGGATACTTACTTTGAAAAATGATTAATGAATTGAAAATGCTACTGAATTGTTTACAATATACTGTTGTGAATGATTTATACACCCCTGATCGTGTATCAATGATGAGTACAAATTATTTAATTACTTCATTGATAAAACTTTGAAATTGGTAAGTGTCCCTTCCATAGACAGCAAGTTTTCTTTTTTAGCTATTTTGATTTGCTTTTGTTACAATGATACAATATTTTCTACTGAAAATCTAGTCCAACCATCCAGTTTCTTATACAGTACTATTTTGAATTCAAGTTTAAATAAGCCAAAATATTGAACATTTCACTGGAATGTACATTTTCTTCCAGAATTTTCTTTTTAATACTAATGCGAAACTTTGATCTTTATTTCAAAAAATTTCAATTTTTAAGCTTACCTTCATCAAATCTGAACGGTTCATTGATAATAACTTCATTCTTGAAGCAAATCTTGATTATTTTGCATTCCTTTCATTAGAGTTGAAGTACTTGAATTTTATTTGCAAGATGGAGGGGGAACCCTGAATGAAAGAATTCTTAATTTGAAGTCTACATATTGTGATAACAATTAAAAAAAAAAAAAAGTGATTTGAAGATGCAGTTACTATTTTGAAGACTTTAATTTGTGCTGTTTGAAAATATCGGATATATATCAAAATATCCGATACATATCAAAATATCGGATATTTTCAAAATTTTCGAACCCTGTTTCCAACAGAGCCAGTGATACTGCCATGGATAAAATACATTCGGAGCGCATGTAACCAAAGAAGTAATTGCTTTTCATGAGCACACTACTATGATGCATGTTTACTAAGTTATAAACTATAGAAAGGATAAATGAATTGCTGATTTTTGTAAAAGGAAAAGGTTGATAATGTAGAAAGAAGAAATTCATTTTTGCATTTTATTTTTTGGGGAATATTTTCAATTTCACACAATACATTGTATTGAATCGGCAAAAGTCCTCCAAAGGACTAAAATTTCCCCCAATCCTAGATCTTGGGCTTGGACATTTTGCACCCATAGTTCTATGAATAAAGTAATTTATTTTGTCCCTTTTTCATTAATGCAGGAGCCCAGACTTACAAGCCTGGGTGAACCAGTTAAATAAACTCTATCACATTCAATATACATTCTTGCTGATTATATAAGTTTATTTAAATGTGCATTTTCTATCTGATTTTTTTTTTTTTTTTTTTTTTTTTGTAGTTCATTGAATAAACGTGCATTAAACTGTATAAGTGGTGTACTGACCTATTTTGTAAATTTTATTTTCAGATTCTTCTAGGAATTCAAGACCTTTTGAATGAACCAAATATCAAAGATCCAGCTCAAGCGGAAGCTTATACTATTTATTGGTAAATATGATTTTCTGTATGAAGTTTGAGAATAATACAAGCAGTCCTGTATCACATTTCGATTCACTAAAATATCAGAATTAAGTTGTGCAATTTTATTAGAAACAAACCATCCATGTAATCTCAAAATGACACTGGGATTATTTATTTATTTATTTTTTATTTATTTATTTATTTTGGCAACTGTACAATTTTTAACTGCGCAATTTATTCAAAAAATCATTTATTTAATCATACAAATGCTACTTTGTTGCAACTGTTTCAGAACTTTTTTGAAAGTTTTAGGCTATTTTTGCTACTTTCTATTGCATTTTTCCTGTGGCAACCTTGTATCTTAATCTTTAGTTAATTAGCTATATGTAAAGGCAGGGGTTCCCAAACTTTTTTTGAGGAGGCCTGAGGATGATCAAAACCTTTTTTTGATCGGAAAATCTCTTCAGCAACATGTGAAACGTAGTGCCATTTTTGGTCATTCAAAAGATAGAAGTAGATGCAATGCTTAAGTGCCTAAGTTTCCCAAAACAAAGCAAAATTGGACGTTTTCTTTAACTACAAACTAATGAAAAGGTCGCAAAATGTGTTGCAATTTTTTTTTTTTTAATTTTTTTAGAATGAAAAATTTTGTTCTTAAAACTTAATCTTACCCTCATTGCCTAGGACGCAAACGTGCTAAAAACATTTCAACTGAACTGTAGTTTCATGAAGATTACTATTTTTAAATTGTTTTCATGCTAGAAATTCAAACAATTCCTTAGTTTTTGGCATAACTGCCGTATTTGGTCATTCCCAAGATGGAAGTCCACAAGACTTTTTAAGTGCCTAAGTTTCCGAAAATGGCATTGGACGTTTATTGCAATGCAAACTATTGAAAACAATGCAAAATGTTTCTCTTTTTTTGAATAATTTGTAATTATTTTATGGAATAATGCAAAATTTTATCTTCAGAACATTTTTTTACTCTAATTGATTTAGACACTTATGTGCTAAAAACTGACTATTTTGTCTTAATTGTAGTTTTTAAGGATTTAATTATTCATAATTACATTTATGTTACACATTCATAAATATACTTATTATCTTATTCTTCACTTAGTTGCCATATTTAGTCGTTTTCAAAGTGGAAACAGACGTAAAATTTCAAAAAACAGAATTGGATGTTTGTCTCAGTGAAAGGAACATAAAATGAGGCCTATTGAAAAGATTATGAAATGTGCAATAAATTATGAATTTTTAAAAATTATCTTCTTCCCCCTCCCCGCCTTTTAACCCGCCTCCTTCTGCAGCACCACCGTCGACCGGCCTCACGATGCTGCTCCTCTAGCGAAAACAGTCTCCAGGTTGCGTCACTTGGCCTACAAACACACGCTTACATACACACACCTACGCACGCACGTACATACATGCACACACACATACACGCACACTAACAAACACATACACGCACACCGACACATACACACTACTACCCACACACACAAACACGCACGCCTACATACAGGGGTACAAGTAGTCCTATATATCCTATATTTCCTATATTTTCAAAAAGCATCAAAAGTGTCCTATATTTTTGAAATTGTTCTATATTTCCTATATTCTTATAGTTCGTTATAAAACTTTTTAGAAAATTACCATTGAAAAGCCTTTTGGTCACTTGATTCGCACTTTCTTTCACAACTTGACAATTCAAGACTGCTTAAAAACAAGATGCTTGTTTATAAAAAAATTTTTTTTTTTTTTGGGAATCTCTGCCAGGACCCGGCAGACCCTCTTTAAATTTTGCAGAGTATTTTGACAAAATTTTTAATTTAAGAGAAAGCTTCAATGATCTATATTTTATGACAAGCTCTCCAAACTATTCAGAAGAACTTTGCCAATGAATTTTCACTAACTACAAAATGTGGGAAGATTCAGCCGATATTAATGTTAAAAAAAAGCTCTATTTGAAATAGTTTAATGTAGGTAATTATGCATAAGAAAATGAAAAAGATGAATTAACCCTGTCTGGATTCAAAATTTGAACTTCTTAGTAAAATCAGAACTTTACATTATTTGAACACTATATTTTTAGCAGAATTTGTTATTGAAAAAAAGGCTTTTCAGAAATTTTAAAAAAGAAATAAAATTTTGACAGGATCTTTCCATTGATAAGTTAAAATCTTGTTAAAAATTTTGAGGAATTGGGATTGGATGTTACTTGGATGTAAATTAATTCATTATGGAAAAATACTTCGTAATGATAAAAATTGATCAGCTTTCTAGATGTAAATACTTAGGTTTTTTTAGTAGTGGAAAGTCTTTAGCACCTTTCATAAGATGTAGCATCAGTTGAAAGAGGTTTTTCTCGCAAACAAAAACATACTGACATAAGAAAGATCATCTTAAAGCATTGACTGTATAATAAGAGTCTTAAGGTTATTTAAGGTACTGCAATTGGGAAAGCAATAAATTATGCATGCATTACCAAGAAAAGAGTTCTGTTTTATCATGGTTTATTATAGTACTAAATGCAAAATTCATAAAGAAATGGGAAATTCTTGTTGAGATGCATAACAATCAAAGGCAAAAGAAAAGGTTCATGTACCTTCCAAAAAAATTTAGTGAAACTTAGAGAAAAAATTGATTTTGCACAGTCTGATTAATGTAGGCAGTCAAGGCATAGAAAATGGCCTTAAACGTAATTACATTGTATATATGTATAAACTTTTTTTCTGAAGCTATTCATTCAAGAACTGCAGACTCATTCTAAGTAAAAGTTATAACTTTTATTTGAGTTTTTGAATTGTATGCAGTATAACAAATAAATACCTTTGTGCTGAAACTTCAAATAATCAGATTCCGTATATCCGATTCTTAGATATTAGACTCCGACTCCTTTATCCCAAAATGAGATTGACTCCGCAGCTATGGTTTTGACTGTGAAATAATTATTGTTGATTTGACTTGTTTTTATTTTTACGCTAAAGTTTTAATTTAGGTATTCAGTTTTCGGCGAATAAACTCGAAGTCATTTGTGTTTCTACATAAAGATATGCGCAGACGATTTTTTTTTTTTTTTTGACAATGAAAATTATTTCTTTAAGTTTACATTTTATTGTTTTTATTTATTTTGGTAAGTGCATTAACTCATTTAAAAAATTGTTTTTGGCAACAGGGGAAACAGAAACAATATTTTTATTATTTTGATATGATGTATTTATTTTAATGAGCTTATGAATTTTAATTATAATTTTTTCGATTTGAAAGCTGTTAAAGATTTTTTTATCGGAAAAAAGTGTATTAGCTGCTTTGTTTAAAAATTGCTTTTTTTTTTTAACGCATCGATTTTTTTTAGATGAGTGAGGAATATTTTATTCCTAGAAATCAGCTTAAAGTATTTTAAAAATATGTTTGAAAAAATTCGCGATTTTAGCTATTTTTGAGTATATTGATCAGGTACTAGAAAGTAGTATGGGTATACGGGAAAGTAGGCTCGTCTAGTTCTAGACAGAACTTCTTGTTTTCGGATAATTCTTATTTGTTTTCTGAAAAAATGCCAAATGTTATGTCCAGAACATTTTTTTATTCTAATTGATCTCGACGCTTATGTGCTAAAAACTGACTATTTAGTCTTAAGTGTAGTTTTTTTATGGATTATTAATTATTTATTACTACTTTTATGCTATAAATTCAAAAATCTACTTATCTTAAATTCTTTACATAATCGCCATATTTGGTCGTTTTCAAAATGAAAGTAGACATACATTTACAAAAACATAATTGGATGTTTATCTCAACGTAAACTATCGACAGTAAATGCAGTTAATTATGAATTTTTAAAAATTAATTATTTTCTAGAAAAGAAAATTTTTAATTTTAATGTAAACATCCTTTATATGCAAAAGGAAAAAAAAACTGATGATTATTGGCATTGGCCTATGATTGACGGATGTTCATTTTTGTTGTGCATTATATGGTATGCCCATCGATGCAACAAGTTTATCATATTTATACTGAAAAATACTTTGATTGTACAATATGTTTTGTGTTACATACTAATGGGAAAAAAAGAAGAATTGTAGACCAAAAGCGGAGAAACATTGCTGCACGATTACAACAAAATGCTAATATGCATGACATGTGGCATCAAAGAAACGCTAAAATAAGTTGAAAGTAGTAAACAAATGAAAAATATTTTGGACAAAATGTTAAAAAAAAAAAATGTGAGAAAAAAAATTAGTCCAAGATTTTTTTTACTCTTCAAGTGGAAAAGTTTCATTTCTTACGCTTTGCTACTTTAAACAATTTTGGTTATTTTCAAAATATTGTTACTTAAACTTAATTTTGAATGAAGCGAGTAACCTGGAATTTTCTTTAAAAAAAACCAGGAAAAGTCGGCGAATATTTTTTTTTACTCGCAAGTGTATGAACCCTGGTATAACATATATATGCATAGGTACATAAATATCTTTTCAATCAGGTAAATAACTTACACATACCAAGAAAAAATAATAGCTCTTTAAAATTTCATAGCTGCCGACTTTTACGATTTAACCGTACATTGAAATATTTTCAAACTTCTGTACCATTGTACGGTCTTATGGCAGATTTGTACGCTTTTTAGGTTTTTGATTTTAATTTTACGAACGGTTAAATTGCGAACGGTTGAAGTTTCCTTTTACTTCCAGCACTTTTGAAAGCAACCTCTAATGGCGTGATATAAATGACGTTGAAAAGCGCAAAGATTCTCCTCATTTATTCTCTGTGCTACTCGTTTCCTAAAGACTTTCGTTTGCAGCCAACATTTGGCACGCTATCTCTGTTGGCAAAGCAGTTCAGCGCAGAATGATAAGTTTTGCCGCCAAACATCAAGGAAGAACCAACGTGATTGGTGGGGTTTTCCAGCGACATTCAACTGAAAAGCATGGCCTAAGCATAAATCTCTTGACGCGTTGCGCATCATGCATGAGGCATTCTGTCTGATATTATCACGTGCAGCGATGTGTTTGTTATTAGAATTACACGTTGTGTTCAAAAGTTTGCTATTCTTTAAAGTTAAAATTTCTAAAGCTAAGAAATATGACCAGATATTTCTGGAATATTATTCGGAAGATTACCCTAGAATCATCAAATTACGAAAAGGACCACATTTTGCTCAGTTTGCATACGATATCAAGGTTGCACCTGGAGGAGCTAACTACATCAAACATCATATTTTCACAAAAAAGCACCAAGACTTGTCAAAAACTACTGTTAAAAGCACCATTTTGGAGACATTTTTTGTTAGACAATATTAAAAGCTGTGAAGTCAGCAACTTTTCAAAGTTTAAGTTCAAAGAAATAAAAGTTTATTTATTTACTTATTTTTAAATTTTTTTTATTTATTTATTTATTTATTTTTTTGCTTATAAAAGCAAAAATCAAGTAAAGGTAAAGATTTGAAAATATTATATACTTTAAATTTTGACACTTTGCTTTCTAATGGTCAAAAAATAGTAGAAACATAGCCACCACATACATTGTAAGTTTTGTTTTAAGTTGGCAGGTTAGCAGCAATGTGTAATTTGTTGAGCTTAAGTTTAATTTTACTATTTTTTTAGCCTTTTTGAGTATTTTTGAGTTTTATATCTTTGTATTATCTTATGTGGTTTATTTGTATATATTAATTACATAAGAGCAAACAAATTTTTGAAATTGGTGAAAAATCACTATAACTAAATTGTACACTAAAGCAGCGATTTATTATGCAAAGTAAAGGTGTGAACTAAATTTAAATCAGAAGAAGCGTTAAGAAAAAAAGTAGAGCAAGACAGGACTTGTCAGTTATGAAAAATATTAGACAATAATGTAATGAAAAATGTGATTAAGAAAGCTTCAATTAGTACTTGGAGTTACGATGTTTTTGCATCCCCAGCTTCCTTTTTTATTATTTTATCATGTCACACATGTTCCTGTGTGTGAGATATACATAGTTGCTCCAAATTGATGCAAAATGTAAAATTTTGCTGCTGCAAGATGCTCTCAATTTGTAATTTTACTGCTCCAGGCTGCTCCAAATTCACCATTTTATTGCTCCAAACTCGCCATCTTCCTGCTCCCAAGATTGCTCCAAAAGCGAGTTTTGGTCGGCACATCCCTGTATGTACAAGGAAGGTAGTTCTTCTGAGCCTCAATAGATGGTGCTTCCATAGACTGGTCAGACGTAGACATACCCTTACAAGACCCATCGGCACTTCTAACCTATTGTATATGCGGAAAATACTTACACAAATTCAGAGGTTGAATCCATGTCGATTCAACAAGAAGCGGAATTTGATGGTCGGATTTTTTTGAATTTAACCTATGTTAAAATTTATAAAAAATTTAAATAAGATTTTTTTTTTGAGCAATCACGATTGCTTATTGCTTTCATTTCACTGTTTTGATGTGCTATAATTTTATTTTCCCACCAGTACCACCGTCGACTGGGTGTTGCACCTCACGATGATGATCCTCTAAGCGAAAACTGCCTCCAGGTTGCGTCAATATCCTACACTTACACGCATACATACATGCACGTACAAATACGCACAAACACACACTCAAACACATACACACACACATACATAGACACCTACACATACACACACGCCTACACACAACTACCCACACACTCATGCCTGCACACAGACACAAACACATATGCCTACACACACACATACACATTCCCCCCCCCCTCCCCACACAAACACTCATACACACAACTACCCACACACTCATACCTACACTCAGACACAAACCCACATGCCTACACACATACCCCCCACACACACACATAAACACACACCTACATACACACACTCATGATTGCGAAAAACATAATTTGAATTCAAGATGCCAAAATTCAAATAATTTTTTTTTCTTTTGTTTTGCCCAAAAAAAATTCTTGGACCGCGATACAGACCTCCAAAGATGGCGGTCATGTCATGATTTCTCACTTGGGATTTACGTTAAAATCGTTAAAGGCATTATCTCAGAAACAGTGAAACATATTTTGTTGCAGTTTGTTTTATTTAAAAGGATATTTTTTCTTGTTTAAAAACATATGCAACATGCTTTAAGGGTTTTTTTTTCCAGTCTTTTGAAAAAAAAAAAGTAAAACAATTCCTTTTATTTTTCTCAAAAATGTCAATTTCAAAAATTTGCATTTTTTTACAGTTTATTCGTACCACTGAGCACTACGTTTTCTAAAAAGGATAGCTTCCACTTTTTTGATTTTAGATGCTGTTGAAAAAATGATGGTTTTTAATAAACTTTTACGTAAAGGCAGACCTGAAAATTCAATTTTTTTTTCACGTAGGAAGTGGCCAAAAAAACACTTTTAATTCAGTCATAGCAAAACTTTCATTTTGAGTCGCCATTTTATTCAGGATATTGAAATTAGAGCACAAAATAGCATTGCGCTTAACGATTCTTTCGGCGCTACGCTGAAAGTTTGCGTGAGGAGAGGCAGCAAATTGGCTGGCCACCGCGTTCTTGTTTTCATAAAAGAAAAACTTTTTAAAATTTAACTTTAAGCTTAAAGTACACTATGAAAACAGTGGGGTTTTTTTTACGAATTAAGTTGTTTAAAATCTTACTTTTTTCTCCTTTGAATATTTGACTCAATCTCCAGTTTTTCTTTTGCTAATGTTGGCAGGTCTGATATGGGTTGCCCCAACATCCTGTAACTTGGTAAGCTTTCACCAAATAGCAAGTGATCAAAGAAGTTCTCCCATTGAAGTGATTAAAGATGTTCTTTGGCCGTTCTGATAGAACGCCAGAAAGTCACATGATATGTTTGGTGCTTTGTTCTAAATTTTTTATGTGTCGCAGTTCTTTAGTACCTTGTTTCTTTAAAATGTTTGAGGAAGGCCAGGAGTTGAAGTACCTGAAAGGAATACAGGCTAAAGGATGGGACCCTTGTATTACCTAATAATATTAGGCTTTTTTTTATGAAGATTTTTCATGTGTTTTAACTGGATTTGAAAATACTATTTTGAACTCTAATGAAATTTTGTTGATAGATAATACTATTTTTGTTTCCTTCCCCAGTCAAAACAGATTGGAATATGAAAAGCGAGTTCGAGTGCAAGCCAAATCCATGGCTCCTCAGGAATAAAAATCTGTAAAACATTTGGGACAATAAACATGATGTACATCACTCATACTTAGATGTTTCCTTAGTGCTTGAAAAACCATTTTCCAAAATTTCCTCTTGAAATCATATTAGTGGTGGTGCAAGTTCTGGTGTGAAGAAATAATTTTTATATATCTCATCATTCATTTTTGACAAATATTTGCTATTTCATGGAGATGTCTCAATAAACATGTTATTGTAATCAGTTTAGAGTTCTTTGAACTGTAAACAATTCTTTATGATACCCATTCAAAACAGTTAAACATATGGGTTGCTCTTATAAAATTGTATATAGCTTTCATTCCAAAATTTGTTTGGTGTTTTCACTATTGTGTAAATGCGTTTTTTTTTTTTTTTTAATCATGGTGCATTTAATTTTATGATTAAAAAATTGTCAAAGTGTAGTAATTATCATTTAATACTTTTTTTAAAAAAGTTTTGACTATTTGCATTGTAATGTTAAAGTTTTTCTCCCCAATAACTTGTCATTATAAAATTGGTTTTATATATATGGGGGGGGGGGTATAAAAATACATATATATAACTTGTGTGTCTGCATTCACTTGTAATATTTTGAATAGTGATTGAATTTTAATAAAAAGAAATGTAAAAAAATGTGACTTTTCTGTATATTTACTTGAGAAAATTGGAGTATTGTAGCAAAATATTTATAAAAAATCTGATGTGGAAAATCAAGTGAACATAGTGCACATGACTTCCTTGTACTAAATGCTTGAATCTACTTGTTATAAGGGGGAGTTTTTTATTGTTTTTAGTCGTTGTGAATTTTTTAGGATACCTTCCAACACCTAAACAGCATTGGGAATGTATAAAATGCATGTTAGCCACTTGACCTGGAAATCTGGAGTAGTGCAAGAATTCTCTTTGAGCGTGGAAAAAGTCATAGAGTTTTATTTTTAAAAAAAATTCTTTCATTTTTATTTATTTATTTATTTATTATTATTTTTTAGGTGTAGAGATCAGAATAGGCGATATCAACCCACACGGAAGTGGATTATTCTAAAAATTTATTCTTGTTATTTTACCATCTGCTATTGTTTTACCATATGTCATCAAAAATAAGACCCCTGTAAAAAATATGCCAGATTTTTCTTTCTAGTAGAGTGGGATTCATATATTATCGCTGTCCCATTAATTTTTATCACTTTGTTGTTCATTTGGTACATGCTAGTGAAAATGGTGTATACAGAATCTTGAGAAAGGGTACCAAGGTACAGTCGAGTCTCCATATAACAAAGTCGCAAGCCACCTTTGAGTAGGTTTGTTATATAGAAACTTCGCAAAAGAGAAAATAGTAAATTTCTATGCTTAATTTTTAACAAAGGTAATATCCGATCACGCATGGAATAAATCCATTTTAAAACAGCTTGGCTTCATCTTTTTTTTCCTTTATAGTCAAACACTTTCTCTTCGACATTTTGAGAATAATGCACCACATTGCAGGTTAAGGTGAAAATGTGCACATGGTTACTTCAAAAGATTCTAGTGCAGCATCAACACATTGCCAGGAAACTCACCCCCTACTCCTCCTTTCAAATCCACCCCCCTTCCATCATGAAGAGACAGAGAGAAAGGAATGTTGAACGACAAGGAAGTTGTAGAATGACTAAGCCTCCACAAAAGCAACAAAAGAACAGGATGGCGACAGATCAGGGAAAAGTCAGGGAACTTTATCACTCGGGGAATTTTGAAAAAATAACAAAAATTCAGGGAAAATTGATCAAATGAAGAAAAAAATAATTTCTTCCTTGTGAAATGAAGTACTTTGATTCCCTATGAATTTTCCGCCAATTATTTGTTTTAAAAAGTAAAATTATTGAGATGTGATTATACAGTGCCGCATATTTGTGTATCTTTTTTCCTCAAGGTCAAAGAGTTCAATCTTAAGATGAGCTTCCTAAGATTGCTTCTGTGTCTGTAAAGTTGTTTATATTTTACCTAGCTTGAATTTTCCTACCACGCATTCCATGCTACGTAAAATAAACAACCCTACAGGCAAAGAGGAAGCAATCATTAATGACTTTGCTCCCTTGCCTTTACTCATTGTGTTTAAATAATTAGCCTACTGTTGTCACGATTTCAAGAAAAAAATCTTTGTTTTTTAAATTATTGAACTTAACAAGTGAGGTAGTGAGAAGCAAAGAGATGCAAGTGGCAAAATTAAAAATTTGGAGATAACCAGTATAAATGTTAGGTGAACTTCTCTTCTGTCTTGGGGCAATTGATTGTACTAGTAGCCCTGGTAGGTGCTGCTGTATAGCAAGATATAGAAAAAAATTTCAATGAAAGCCTACTTAGGATCTGACCCTTAAACGCGTTTTACTCAAAACTTAAAATAGTCCACTTGCATCCCTTTATTTCTCACTGCCTCAATTGATTTTGCATTTCAATGTTGTTTATTACTAAAGTAATCTAAGATTTTTTTTTTGACAACTAATGAAATCATTTGAAATTGAACTGTTTACATATGCAAATATTTTTATTATTTTTTAATAGTTAAAATGCAGTATTCATTCATTAAAACCTAGGTTCTTGATTGCTCAATATGACTGGTTGTTGAAAGATTTCAATTTGTTTTACTTAAATATGTCTATTCTGCCATGTATAGGTAAAGGGCAGAAACTGAACATTTTTCATTTTCTTTTACATTTTTGTCATCTATGGTACGTTTACCTTTATTGTACATACTCGCTTATTTGGTTTCCGCTGGAAAAGAGGGGCGAAAAAACGAATTCCAACATTTTCCTAATGTTAGTACTGAATTTATCACACATTTCTTCAAATATCTCAAACTAACTTCTGCAGATACTGCCGTTTACCTGCACACTGCAGTATTTGCGTAGGTAAAACTACATTACTTCTATACTTTAACTATCACTTAGTGATGGGCATAATCGAGATCTCGGGAATCGAGTACTTCGAATAATCGAGTGATTGATAATCAAGATCTTTTTAATTCGATAACTCGAGCGATTGATAATCGAGATCTTTTGAAATCGAGAACTCGAGCGATTGACTTCTCGAGATCTTCCAAATCAAGTACTCGAGCGATTGACTTCTCGAGATCTTTTGAAATCGAGAACTCGAGTGATTGACTTCTCGAGATCTTTTGAATCGAATACTCGAGCGATTGACTTCTCGATCTTTTAAATCAAGATCTCGAGATGTTTTAATTCGAGATCTCGAGATGTTTGAATCGAATTTTTGACCAGTATCTAGACTTCCTGAGTTCCAGAATCAAGTTTACTTTTACAGGGATGCCCGCTAAAAGTGTCCATGGCACACACAACGCCAATAAAATTTTGACAGGGAGGGGGGAGGAGCTTTTGTCCTAGGAGTTGCTCCGTAATATTTGAGAGGGTGCGCCACATCGCTCTTGAGGGGTCGGGGGAGTAGGCAACTCTGACTTCTAATCGACTTCTCGAATTGTTTCTGTAGGGTTGCGCACGAGGGGATGGGATACCATCAAGCTCGTAATTTACGGGTCAGGAAGGGGAAGTTTCTTCCCCCCCCCCCAGGTTTTCAAAATAATTGTATTGACATATGTGGGGGTAGGGTTTATTATTAATTTGTATAATAGGCACTGAGTACATATATTCTTTTATCCAACTCACCCCCCCCCCCCCCTCTTCTGGAAAATTTAAAGTAACGGGACTGAGTATCATGACGTGTACTTTTGTCACTGCAACTTTGGGGCAGGCCTGTTGGGGATACGACTGACCAGAGGGGTCAATTGCCTTCCCAGTTTTGAAAATTGATGCTTTTTACTTTCTTCTATATCTAATACATAGAAGAAAGTATTGGATTCGTGCAAATTTTCGAATTTCGAATTTTGACGGATTCGAACGTTTTGAGGTGTGCTGAGTCCATTTCGACTATTTTTGGAAAATGTCTGTCTGTCTGTGTGTGTGTATGTATGTGTGTGTGTATGTATGTATGTGTGTATGTGTGTGTGTCACGTCTGTGTGTGACCAGTTTTTTGTGGCCGCTCTACAGCAAAAACTACCGCATGAAATCGAACGAAATTTGGTACACATATGTGCCCCTATGTGAACTTGTGCCCATTGGTTTTTGGCGCGAATTCCTCCAAGGGGGGTGGAGCAATGGGACGTTTTTTTGAGTTACGCGTGCTTGCTATTCCTCAGGAAGTAACTGGAGGAATCAGACAAAATTTGGTCCATATGTTGCCATTAACAGGAACAGGTGCTGATTCAATTTTGGTGTCAATAACTCAAACGGGGGTTGAGCTATAGAACGTTTTTTGTCGTCAGTTGTGACTGCTGTATCTCAAGAAATAATGAACGGAATGAAAGAAAAATTTATCGGCAAGTAGCCCTTAGTGGGTATAAGAGCTGATTTTATTTTGGTGTCAACAGCTAAAAAGGGGGTAGCGCAATCGCCCGTTCTTTTTTTCCATTGTGAGTGCCCTATCTCAAGAAGTAATGCTACGTTCTGGTTGAAATTTGGAATATATGTGAATCCATATGTAAACAGGCTTTGGTTCAATTTTTACGCCAATCGCTCCAAGAGGTGTTGATTTTTTTTTTTGAATAAAAATAGCTTTATTAATGCAACAATAAGAAAGATAAATCGTAATAGATTGTCGTCTGCGTTTTTCTCGTGATTTTAATTGAATGAAATGATCGGAAATATTATCTCAATGATTTAAAATTTTTAACTGTTGCCATCTTATGTTTGTTAACAAATAAAATATTTGTAATTAATTCAAGCAAGGCTTTTAAAATAACTTTCAATTTTCGCTCTTTGCTTTGCTTTTGCAATAATTCAGACATTGGGATGGTAGTCAAGTTTTTGCATGTGTAATTTTGTTTTTGTTGGGAATATTGCATATTGTCAAGCATGGAGAGGGATCAGAAAAAAAAAAGAAAAATATAGAAGAAAGTTTCGTGATGGCCACAACATACTTGTTAATGTACGGGAACGTGCTTTTTGTAGTTTTTCGTTTAATTTTGCACTGGGTACATACCTTTTGCCACCCTTCCCCAAGCTTCACCCTGGATGGACCTATTTATGGGGGTCAATTTGGTAGTTTTTTTTAATCTCATTTTAAGGAGAAGGGTTTCAACCCTTAGAAGGGAGGGATATAGGGCTGAACTTTTGCGCTGCCTGCGGCACTGAAATTTTTAGAGGTAGTTTATCTCTGAGTTTTCGGAGGGGGGAGGGGGTTCGCCCGTTCTTTTCCTACACAGATGCTCCGTAACATTTGAGAAGGTTCGCCATCGCCCTGGAGGCGGGGGGGGGGGGGGACGCCCTCGACTTTTATAACATCGATTTTTTTTACAGGGGTACCATCTGGAATGGGTGATCCATCCTGGCTTTTAGAAATGATTATCTACATTTATATGAAGTTTTTGCTGTTAGTAGGAATACTATGCATTGATTATATGCCCTTTAACCCCCCCCCCCCCCCACCAAGTGTAAAATTTAAACTATGAGCCTGAGGGTCATGACGCATATGTAGCCACTGAAACTGCAATTTACGGGGTTCAATTGCCCTCGCCCCCATCCTTGAAAAATTCTATATTTTACATTTAAGTGGAACTACACTGTAAAAAATATCGGTGAAACATCGAACCAAAATCGGGAGAACATTTGCTGGCTCTTCTGTTTGGGGAAAGAATGAACCATAAAGCGGAGTCGTTTTCTTCCCGCACGAATGGTGAAAGCTGAAACCTAGAATGAGTCTCGCTCGCGCAAAAGACTAGTGCGAGGTTGAACCAAAATATTGATCGGTTGAGCGCGGGTGGATAGCATATGGTAAAACAATGAAATGGTTTTATTTAATGCGAAGGTTTGGAGCGTGATCGAACTGTACTTAGGCCCAATTTTAATAGTAGAAGCAGTGCGTAGTTTAACATACTATTATTTTGTTTTTAAGTATTTCTAAGAAATCGAAAATAAAATAAAAATCAATGTTATTTAAATCTAAATGACTAAAAAAAAAAATTCTGGTTCTATTGCATTCTTTCATGTAATCACTTACGCCGATTTTCGATTTCATTATTAATTTTATTACTATTGAATCCAGTAATAATTATAATGTAAAACAAGAACTTTTTTTTTTCTTTTTAGGCATAAAGATATTTTTTCAATAATTATTGAATTATTAAAATGAAATATTAAAATTATACAATTCTTATTATTTTAATATTTCATTTAACTAATACAGAATTTCAGAGATTTTTTATTTATTTATTTTTGTTGTTATTATTATTCTTTTTTCTTCTTTTGAGGAAAAATATGAGCAGATTTAAAAGTAAAAGCTAAATTTGTGCTTTTGCCTTTGTGATGAAAAGTAAAACAAAACATAAATAATACAACGTTAATGTCAAATTTGCAGGACACTGCACACGTGTTTCAGGGGTTAAAAAGAACCTCTTTTAAATGGGGAAGAATTCAGGGGCGTAGCTAAGGGGGGGGTTTTGGGGACAAAACCCCCCCCCCGAAACGTCAGTCTCAAAAAAAAAAAAAGAGAAAAAGAAGAGAGAAGAGAAAGAAAAAAAAAAGAAGAAAAGGAAAAAATTCCAAGCGATTATATATATATATATATATATATATATATACATATATATATATATATATATATATATATATATGTGTGTGTGTGTGTGTAAAAGAAGAAACCCCCCCCCGAAAGTCGGGTCTAGCTACGCCACTGGAAGAATTAATCTCATAATATAAATATTATACATTGTTTCAAATGTGCTTGAACTTTTATTTCGTTTCTGTGTGATGAAAAATGTATTCCAAGTAATTCAAGTTTTTTTTTTTTTTCGTTTATGCATCGAATCTTTCTTCAACTGTTTTTGCACACAAGTAAACATTTCATTTTTTAAATAATGTATGATTGATTCAAAAATTAATGTAGGAGGGGGAGGGGGTGAAAAAGGACATCACCCCCCCCCCCCTCTAGGAGAGGCAAGGCAAACTTTTTCGTTGAATTAAAACTCCGAATAGCATAAACTAATTGATAATCAAAATTAATAAAATTGACAGGTAAGAGTATTTGTGCAAAAGGAAAAGCAAATTACAATTTTATAAAACTTGAGTAAAAAAAATAATTCAAAGATTGTTAGGAAGTAATCAAGCTGACTTTGTAATCAATAGTTCTTTTAGAAAGAAAAATAAATATATGCAGGTAGTGTTTTAATATAAAGTATGTTTAAAAAACACAACAGATAGTAAGTTTTTGTTTGAATTTGTTTAGCATTTAAATTGTGTATTGTTACTATACATAAAAAAAAAAATTGGATTTTGAGACCTTTAATAAAAATCATGTTTTTTGCAATCACAAACTGTGATAGGACTCGACACGTTGGGTTTCCTGCTTCTACTAATGGCTTTTATTGCAACCATTTTTTGAATTCAAGACGTCAAATTTCAAATGAATGCCATGGGCTGGATGTTAGATGTTATGTGTGTATACCGATTTTGCGTAAAAAAGATTGTGTCAACTCAAGGTGGTGGTTTGTAAATTCAGTAGACACCACCTAATGTGATAACATTTGGGCGAAAGTGATTTGATATCAATAATTGGCTGATTATAATAAAAGAGAAAAGTTTAATGTACATATGCACAACCAAACAAGGCTCAGCTGATAAACAACTGTGTTACACTAATATTAAATGTAATCACATGAAGCGGCGTCCACTGTAATTTGAGTCTAAGGCACAGAACGCCACATTATAAGTATAGAAAAATAAAATTAAGACAAATCAACTGCTGTCAAGTGAAAACAGTAAGCAATCGTGATTGCTCAACAGAACCCTCCATTTTATAATCTATACATAGCACAGGAATGATTATACCCCACAAAAGCAGGGGAGCACCTCTCTAAATGCCACACACTCTCCCCCTCCAAAAAAGAGAAAAATATCCCTCAAAGCAACCCCTTCCATTATTTTTATGGTTTATCCAGTGGCCACCTCTTACATGAACCCCCTTTGTTCTACACAGTTTTGATTCTGTAAAGTGGCATTGAAGATTTGATTCAATAACGCATTTGATTGAATTTACTTCGGATTCAATTAACAAGCGTCCACTGTATTTTTAAACATCAAAATTTTTTCTAAGCAACACATTCATTTATTTTGACATAGCGACACATTAATAATAGTCAATTAAAGTAAGAAAAAGTGTTGTGTGCGTATTACGGATATGTCATATAAGCAGCGGCAGCAGTCGGGAGTACGGGGCATGCCGTCTCCAAAAAATGTTTTTTGTTGCAAAAATATTGCAAATACTATGTAACTGGTTTCACACCATCTTTTCTTTTTTGAGTTCCCCAAAATATTTTTTCCATTTACAGCATTGCTTTTTAAAATTAACCGAACATACTTGAAAATTATGGTAAAATCAGTAAATGAACACAAAATATAAATTAAATAATATCTTTATTCACAAATGTACATAACAAGTTTTAAAATATTCAATTTTAAACATGTTTATGTTATTTCTCATAACCAAAAGGAGATACAATATAAAAATTCTATAAATGAAAAAAATACATGGGTGATTTTACGAGTATATTAACTTTTGCCTATGGTAAGTTGAAACATTCATCTCATACATTAACCCTTTGGGTTTTAACTCTTATATGAAAACCATGCAATGGTCGAAAAAATATCTAAATGTAGTAACTAATATGTGATCCAAGTCGTCTGAATTAATGAAAGTTTAACCTACAAATTCAGCCAAGGTGCATAAACAAACTACTGTACACAGTAAAATTTTGAACTCAAGACAATGAAATATAAAACTGCATAAGAGAAAAATATAAAAATACGAAATACAGCCAACAAAAATACATTATTGCTTTAAATGGCCTTTCATTTATACAGCATGTACACATAAATGATTGTTCAGATTAAGCAAAGACAGGTTTAATTGGGTTTGGATTAATGAGGGTTTACTGTCCTAAATTGAATGCTTCACAAACTCAGGAAAAGATTAATTTTCTTTTTCAAGTAATTAAAATTGAAAAGTTAGACAAAAGACTATGTTAAGTAATGTTGATTCAAATTTTAATAGTATGTTTTAAAAAAATGGCAACAATTGTGAAGAAATATTTTGAATTTTGATTATTCTCAAGAATTTTTGGTGTTGTATGTTAGCAAAACTTTTTTGTACGTTTTAATAGTAACTAGGTGAACACATATAAGGGGATCAAATTTTGTAAATAAACACATAATATTTTTAATTTTAAATGAAAAAGTTGCTGATTTAAATTGCGACTTCTGTTTCAAGGAGCAGCAAGGACGGGTTAGAAATTATAATAACTTTATAACGAATAAATACCTTTGTGCTGAAGATTCAAAAAATCAGTAATCCAATGTCATTAAGCACAAAAATTGCAAAAAATTGCAGACACGTGTTTTGGTGTTACAAGGAACACCTTTTTCAATGCAAAGAGGTGTGAGCTTCTGGATGAAAAGTCATCCGAGAAAAGCAACACGGTGGAACAGGAGATAGTATACATATCAAAAAATCGAAATTAAACAAAACAAAAAAGATAAAATGACACTCGGAGGCAAAATTTATTATATAATTCCATCAGGAAAAAACCGTTAAGTAATAAATTTTCCAAAAAAACCCATAAACAATGCGAAAATTCCAAAAATGAAACCACTCTGAATAAATTAGCAATAAATTTACCAACGGGAAAAACTATATATATAGAAGCAATGTGTGAAATGGAGAAATGCAGGAAAAAACAAAGTGAAGGATAAACTTATTGGAATTAGTTAATCACAAAAACAAAATAAGAAAGCAAAAAATGAAAACAATAAAAGTAAGAAATGTACGACGTTTACATAAAAATAACAGAAAAACTAAACCAATTTTAACTTCAAGACTTTTTTAATGTAATAGTTTTTATACATAAGATCATTCCCTAACATTTCAGAACATATTTTGCTTATTTTATTTGTCTGTTGTACAGAAGAAGAAATAAATTGGGCACGATGGCACATTTATTATGTTGCTATACATAATCTCGCTTTCAGGAATGTTTCCTTAATTTTATGCTTTTGGCCTCACAAATACTACATTTTATTACACTGGTATTTTCCCCCATTGACTTTCTTTCATTTATGTAGCATATCTTGAGTCAAGAAACTGAAATAAGTAGTAAACTGAAACTTTGGTTCAGACTACATAAAAAATGTTTTTTTTTGCAGTTGGTATCCAAATTTCTATTTATTAGAAGTTAAAACAAAAAATATGTAAGTGTATACCGAAAATATTTGAAAATAAAAACTAATTAGAAAATTAGAAAACAGTTCAGTGTATTAATGTAATATGAAAGCA
Source organism: Uloborus diversus (assembly GCF_026930045.1). Taxonomy (NCBI): domain Eukaryota; kingdom Metazoa; phylum Arthropoda; class Arachnida; order Araneae; family Uloboridae; genus Uloborus; species Uloborus diversus. The sequence goes on from NW_026558793.1 coordinate 86,935, forward strand.
CTACTCAGTTAAAAAACAATTATGCAAATGCTTGATAGTATTCAAATTTTACGAAGGACAAAATGAGAATAGCAAACTTCAATTAAATTGCTAAGAGGGACCAAAAAAAAAAAGTTTACTCTTAAAAAACATTTTTTTAACATCCGTTTTGTTCTACATATTCTAAAAATTAAAACTATTTTTATAAGACAAAATATTCTGAACTAAGTAAACAACATTTAAACAGGACATTTAAAATTTAATTAACAATAGGAATTACCAGGGATCTCAATAGAACAAATCAACTGCTAAATGTTTATTTTTTATCAAAATTTAACTATAGTTCACATTCAAAATTTACATTTTGATTTACATTTAAAACAAAATTATGAATGGCTGACTTAAGATTAAAAAAATAGGGAGTTCAAGTGGCTAACTAACACCTTAAGATGTATATTAAGATCTATTTTTCTTTTGTACTAATAGCAGTATCTATGGACACATTTACAAAATGTGGAATGATTTTAGGAATATCGATTTGACACATTTAATTAGATTTATGCTATTTTACGTATAAATACTTGTTCGTATACATTTCTAACACAGCATCATTATACAGTAAACTTGCTGGAAAATCGATAGAATGCATGTTGTGGACAAGGTACAGAAATGAAATTTTACCTGAATTTTATTTTTTAAAACAAATTTTAAAAACAAAATGAGAGTGATAAATATTTTTATTACTCGTTGTCATTCCTTAGATTAGTGATGTTTAATGTCAAAAAAAAAAAAGAAAAGAAAAGAATTTCAGTCTTTTTACATTATCTGCTTTGAGTGGACCCTTTGTGTAAATATTGGAAGTCCGAACAGAATAGAAATGGTGGTACCACACTCAATCATTCATGGTTTAATAGATATTTTATCTTCATTAAGCCATGAAAATAGTAACAATGATTTAGTAAATAAAGATAAATTAAAAAAAAACAAAGATTAATGTACAATAAATAAACAAAAGAATAAAACAATATAAAATAAATAAACATTAAATAAGGGCAATTCCATGGTGTCGGACGTAAAAAATGAAGAAAATTTTCTCAGTTTTAATTCCACTTACCAAATATAAACTGTTCCAAAATGATCAAATTTATTTACAAGATACTTACTACATCCCACAGAATAAAAATAATGTTAGTTTTTCACAATAGATCCCTAAAGTATAAATTTAAAAAATGTAAAGAGTTGGTGTCGGACATAAACACACAAATAGTAAAATTGATGGTTCACTTAAAAATTTATTAAAAGTCTGTGAATTGGCTTACATTTTAATTTTAAAAACAGCATAATTATAAAATATACTCATTATTGAAGCATATTTCAGTTTTCAAATGATATCATAAGGAATAAAATTATTTAAAAAATATTTTTAGCTTGGTGTCGGACGTAAGTTGTTCATATTGGACGTAAACTATTGCTCTTAAATGTAAATACATAACAATGATTACCGTTATAAATATATAATATAGGTTACATATACTGAAACAAAATTCATGAAATAAATTCAAAAATAGGGTTGATTGGGGAAGTGGGACACTGGGGTAAGTGGTTCCCCCCCTAAAACTGAAATATGTATATAGTTTTTATACTTTTTTACATTGATCATGTCATGTTTCATCACAGTGATTAGTTTTGAATATAATTGGGTTACGTGGAATTTTTTTTCTAGGTCAGTTGACTTAGTCAAAAAAAAAAAAAATCTGAAAATTTTTTTTGGCGAGTTTAAGCAGAATTTTTCAAAGTGTTTCCCGGTTAGCATATATTTTTTATGATCATTAAACATTCATGTACAGTTTAACTTACAGGGATGAGAGTGGTCAGAGAGCAAAAAGGAGGAAATCCAAAAAAAATTCGTAAAAATGATGATATCCAAAACTGCATCAAAATAGAACCTGGAAGCCATGACATTCGAAAATCCAATAAAAAATGGCAAATTTACCAGTTTTAAAGGTAATACATATTTAATTAAGTATAAGTAATAATTTTGTACAGTTTGCTGCATTGTACAATTTCTTGAAAGTGTGTTTATAAATCTAAATTTCGAAAAAGAGGCAACAAATTCTAACCCCTGAGTTACTGAACAAAGGGTTGGGGGAGTCAGAGGTCAATCTTGGCTGCATCACACTATAGTGTCAACTTTTCATATTTTTTTAGAGAAAAATACATTTTTTTCATTAAAAACATTTGAGTTAATAGTGTTAAACGAGTGAGAACATAAATTTTAAAATTAGGTCTGTTTGCAAAGTAAAAATTTACAACGGAGAGAAAAATTTAAAATTTCTTTATGTGGTAGAACATACTTTTCATAGTGAGAATTGAAAATTAATAAATATATATGTATATAAACGATTGGTTATCTTTTTCCTTGCAATGGAATCCAAAATTCGTCTTTAAAAACTTCCTAATACGATTTCTGAATCAAAAGAACAACTTGCAGCCGCCTCATTTAATCATGAAATCTCAAAACTTTTCACAGGCTGTAAAGCCTAAACGGTTTGAGATTCACCATAAATATTTTTTACACTTTCTTAAATACACAAAAAAAGTAACCATGTCAAGTTTCAATAAAATTCGAGACTATGGGGAGCTATGCCACATTTTTTGAATGACTTTTGAATTTTTTCCAAAATAAATTAAAGAAATAAAAATATTATTGAAATCATGAATAAAATAAGCAGATATAAGGTAGCATATAGTGAAAAACCACCCAACATTTAAAATAATTGAAATACTTGCAGGATGCAAAATGATTGAAATCTCAAACGAGGCACGCAAATTTCGGCGCAGCACGAGTTTGACATCGTTGGCATGATTCGAAAACATACGTTTTTAGCAGATATCGCGGAGGATGAAGATTCGAAGGAGAAAAATAGAAAAAATAAGAAATCGGGGACCGAAAATTTGAAAATAATCATATTTTTTTCCGATTTTTGAGAAAAATGAGGCTTGAAAGAGACAAAAAAAGGAGGAAAAGGAGGAAAGGTTCTGAAAAGTCAACAGAAAAAGCCAGAATTCCGGCAAAAGCCGGAAAAATCTCATTTCTGAACTTAGAGTGCATACAGCAATTAAAATTTTTGAATAAAATATTGTTCAAAACTGTTTTAGAGGAGGAGCCCCACTTATCCCGTAAAATTTCACTAGAAGAGGTCCCAACACTATGGGGTAAGTAGTTCCCCCATAACAGTGAGTATATGAAAATCAAAAGCAACTCTCTGATGTAACATTTGTATTAATGAAATACAAGACAACTATGATGACTTAGTAGGAATTGATAGTTCAGCTACAAAAGCTGGAATTAGTTATTTGTGAAACTTAACTGATAGAAAACCATCAAGATTTATATGGATTGAATGTTGATAATGGTTTTTCCTTAGCCAACTACACATAGACGTAGTCATTTAGTGTTTCCAATTGCAATTTCCAATCATAGTTTTGGCAAATTTGCCAAAATTGAACTTAATCAACTGTATTACATTCATCCAACACACTTTTTCTCAAAAGGGGTCCTACTTACCCCTAGCAACCCTAAATGTTATACAGTAAATTCACTAAGTTGTTTCTTATGCATGTTTCACTTTAACTTTGAAATCAAAGGCAAAAAAAGGAGAAACACAGTTGAAAACATATGACGTTTAAAGGAATGTAACAGTGTCGGACGTAAAAAATTTTTTATGTCCGACGCTTAGATTTTAGTAAAAAATATTCACTTGTTACAAAATAAAAATATGTTATATCAATGAGATTGAAAATCTTACTTTGTACCCAAAAATACATGTATGTAGTTTTAAAATTATTGGCTCATCATAATTAACTGCACATTTTGGTGTCGAATCTAAAACACTTAATGTACCCCACAGGAATTCTTTTACAAATCAAAATGAATTATATTTTTGCCACATCACCAGCAACACATTGTATCTTTAAATGGTGATTTATCTCAATTCATAATATTAGTAAGTATTTTTTGGGAAAAACAGAATTTCTTTGAGAGTCACCAAATACGGTTTAAAAATATTTTAACCTCCTGAAACTTATTTATAACTGAAGTGAACAAGTTTTAGACAGGCATTTCAAAATATACAACTTTTTACCTTTAAAGTGACACCTCATTTGTTTAGAAATCTTAATTTTAAAATTTGACCATCTGGTTGACCTTATCAACTGGTTGACCTTGTCCATAAGCACATCTTCTGCACAGGATGCTATCTTTTTGAGACAGCAGACCACAAAGTCGGGATCCTGTCGAGGGCCACTTTGAGTAAGGTTCTGTGAAAAGCATAAAAGTGTACAACATATTTAGCGCAGTATTTCGACATAAAATGTATCTTAAAATGGAGAATTAAATCACTTAACTCAGATAAAGATAATGAAAAAAAAAAAAAAAAAAAAAGAAATATTAAATGCAAAAAAGGGCTAGGTTGGAAAACAACAGGTATGACTAAGGTGACCATATGTTCCGCTTAAACATGACTCCCATGGTCCCTGGACATGTTCAAATGCATCGTTCTCCGAGGTGACAATACGGAAATCTGAATGCTTCAACTGAAGGTCATTTGTACAACAATTTAAGCCTTTTCAAGGCGATAATTTAATCATGAATAATAATTGAATTTATTTTAAGGTTCTTCGGCCCTCGTACACCTGTGCACGCAGGTTGAAATTTTGCTTTGGTGGAAAAGAGTATCTATATGATTTTTACTGTATTTAAATTAATGCTCTGTTATTGAATTAAAAAAAGGTTAGAATGCACAAAATCAATGGGAGAGACTGGCATAAAATTAGACGGTACATATAGTATGTAGCAAGAATAAAATGCAGTACTACAATAGTACTGTACAGTAGACACAGTAATTATATTCGACGCACTTTTTAGTTGTTCAAGCATATCGACATTTTTTAAATTTCTTTAGTTGTCGGAAACTTCTTATTTTTACTTCCATTTTAAAAATTTAGATAAACAGCCGCTTATGTGGAATTATGTTTCATCAACTTCATATTTAAAATGAAAAAGATGCGGAGTGACGATTTGTAAATTAACAAAGCGATGTTTCGACTAGTACAGTGCGGGGTACTTTTGCTTTCAGTGATGGTCAAGGGACAGTCCATTTACGAAACTGATATTTAGTACCCAATAAAGAAGGTGATACCTAAGCCTTGTGATTCCCTTCCGAAAACTTTCGTGTTGCGGGATGAGGAATTCGCGTGAGCTCCGAAATTCGTTACTCTAGAAAAGTTCATTATTTATCCATTTCACGTAAGTCGAATCACATTGGAGCGAGAGTCCACTGCAGTTTAAAATTGCACATTGAAGTAAAATAAGCATTCTTAGTTATGTTTCATATTTCGTATATTTATTAATATTTAATTATAAACACTGGTACCATTCGGGATATTTTTCCTATTTCTTTATTTTCTTTTTTACTGATGGAGTATTGATATATCAGCTAAATAAAAGTGAATTAAATAGTGTCAGTTTTTGAGGTCATTCAGTAAAATTGAAAACTGCTCTTACTTCATTTCATCAGCAGCGTAAGAAAGGAGATGGTGTCCAGGTCCGGATCCCTAGCTTGAAGTTCAAAATCAATTAACTAGTTCCTGCAAAATATAAGCTCCTATAAAATTAACTCCTATAATGAAAATTAATGTTTTTCTCTTTTAAAAGATGTTTTTTATCATCTAAATCAATTTTATGTAAGTATAGTATGTATGCCTACATAACATTTTTTTAATCAAATTATGACTGCATTTATTTACATTTTCTTTGCACTTCTTGAATGAAATATTCACTGTCAGGAAAGGATTAAAAACTTGAAGGTTGAATTCCTTCAACTTTTTCAATCCTATCTTGCAGCGAATTTTTGTAAAAATCGTAGAAAACGTTTGGAATGACAAAGTGGCTCAGTATTGGCTCAATAAAGGAATGAAATAATAAATAATTCTTTGTTATATTCCATGTTCAAATGAGCCACTTTATTAATCTAAACCACTTTTTGAATATTTTTGTTCAATCCTCAAACGGTGTATATGTGTATGCTTTTATTTATTTATTTTTTTAAAAGTAGCGAAGTAGCGACTACTTTTCAAAAGTAGTTTGTAGCTGCTACATTTTGAAAAAAGTAGTTGTAGTTGAAGTTAACTACATTTGTAATAAAGTAGTTGTAGTTCTCTCTACGAAAAAAAAGTAGTCTTTCCAACCAATGTTCAAACCATGAGTCTACAAACAGGCACACACTTACTATAAGCAAAGCTCTAAATATAATACAGCTAAGCCTAAGCGAACCTTTAAATGCATTACTAAAGTCAAAATAATGAAGGTTATACAAATATTTTACAGTCTAAATTATCTACGTTTGTGATATTTAAAATATGGAAACATAAAGTAATCATAGTAACATCAGGTACATCAAAATATTACAAACCTTTGGATTGCAGCTTTAAATTCTGCGCTGCGCCGCGGAAAGTAAATAAAAATGAAGGCCGGTGAGTAACTTCATTTCACTTCGTTAGTTGAACTGAAATACGGTGAGATCCGTAATTTCGAGCGGTTGCACCAAGATTTCGAGCCATCATCGCTTCTGAAAAATTTTAGTTGAACCTCTTTTTCGCGATATTTGTACAAGTGCACTATAAATTGGTTCAAAATAGTACGGATATTTTTTACAGTGTAGTTTTGGTTGTTTTCGATAAATTTTGCATTGTTTTTTTATTGAGTCTATTTTAGGGGCCAAATTTAATAGTCTTCATTGTGGATCTCAATTCTCGGAGGATACGGATTCAACGAGAACTTGATTTCGGCGGCCTTCTAGGGATGTATGATCTCAGCTACCACGTGATTATTTCGAATGATTTCGGACGCTTATTAAGCAAGAAGTTGCTAGGGTAAACAAGTCTAGAAATCGCAGCTTTGCGCAAAAGGACTCATTTGTTCTAGTTTTATAGCTTTGCTTTTTTTTTTTTTTGCAGTTGCTGTTAAGAGTAGGGTTAGTACTTGACAAAAAAAAAAAAAAAAAGAGAAGGGAGGGAGGGTAAAATATTTCTCGACATTACGGATGATTGGGATTCCTGGCGCATTGATAGTGCAACTTCAAGTGGAATCGATTACTTTGCTTCTTTCATGATTCGCTCTTTTTTATTTTAATTTTTCAGTTATTGACTTGGGAAAATCTAATAACAGGGAGTGAATTTGAGATGTTTCTCAGTACATAAAGAAGTTTTGATGCTTGTCGTGTGGAATTAATTTTAGCTAACATTCTTTGGCCCAATTTTTTTAATTAAAATTACATTACATGCAGATTATTATTGTTCAGTTTTTTTTTCATTCCATACGTATATTTGTAACTATTCGTGTTTGTCACGTGCGCATCTTCTAATAATGTTATATTCACTATACTTTTAAAATGTTGATTAGTAGTACATTATTTACTCAACTTAAAAATTTGGAGTGAATTTATTAAGATGCTTATTTTATAATTTTTTAAAAACTGCTGAAACTGCTTGGGCTGGCAACGGTCCATTTCGAAACTTTGGATCCCGTGGCTACGCATCGTTTTCCTTGCGTTGGTCCTCAAAAGGGGTTAACTGATTACCAAGTTGCTCTAAAAAAGCAGATTATTCGATTTTCAAATCATCCGAGAGCGTCGCTCGATAACGAACTGTCAACAACAAGCAATATATTACATAGGGGTGCCCACGAGAGGGAAGGGGGCAGTCCATGGTGCAGACCGCGCCACAATGAAGTTTCAACGGAGAGGGGGTTACTTGAGACGACTTAGGTCTTACTTTAGAAGGCTCTCGTTCTGGACGCTCTCCGTCGCATTTGAGGAGTGGGTTTCCTCACCCTTAGGAAGATAGGCACCCTGGTATTATAAACAGACATCGTTTAAACGTTTCATACACATTTTAACATGATTGTTACAGAGTAACAACCGTTTTAAAAAGTTTACTCAATGAAGTGTGCTATCTGGTTAACCCCATTCGAAAAAAGCACCCGAGAAGCTCTTATTCATTTCAAAATTAGGATGTCCGTTCGTTCTTGTGAGCAATGGGACCCCTCTTGTGACAATCACCTTCCCCCTCCAAGTACAATGATCCCAAAACAAGCAAAGACCCCTCAAAAATTTCAATTACCCGGTTTGGGCCATAACGTCTTCCTCCTCGCGATAAACTCTGTGAATGAATCACTCGAGAGGTTCGTTCAATTTCACAGGGTCACATTCGAGGGGGGTGGGGACGTTGAAGCAAGGTGTCCCCTCCAATTTTTAGCTAAACTGTTCCCACTTTTTAATTTCAATGTATTAATTTAAACAACTCTCAAGTTCAAACCTGTTTATGTTGCACAAACCCATGTCCATATTATCATTATCCCCCACTTTTTTTATTTATTTATTTATTTATTTGATCTAAATAACTGTCAAGTGCAAAACAATATGGAAAGCATTTCTGTACCTGTTATTTCAAGATTTCACCAACGGAATACACAACCCTTGTCCCCTATTAACCCGCTGATATGATAATTCCTTAATAATTTTCGTTTGAAAATATATCGTTCGATCATAAAGAGATCTCCCGATAATCGAAAATTCGACACCAAACATTCAATTATAACCCCATCAGAATATAGCACGCAAGAAGCAATCATTCGATTTTAAAACCATTCCAAATCCAACAATTCCAAGAGCGATGACGCCACACATATGCAGGGGCGTGCACAGAAATTTTGGGGCTCGGCACAAATGACTTTGGCAGGGCCCCTCCATATTGTTTACTCCTACGTCCCTAATATATTTCACCTCTCATTTTAAAAATCTCGGGCCCCCTTCAAGCTCGGACCTGGGCCTACAGGTGTCCCTTTTCTGCCCCTTCACGTATGGAGTTCTCCCCCAAGAGCGCTACCCCGAAAAGAGACAAAATCTCCTAAAAATTACAATCCCGCAGTTTGCGCCTTAACTCCCGTTCCCCTCTCCTGGTTGTCACCCCCCTGCAAATGAATTACACGAGAACTAGACTACTTGCTTCATTAAGAAATAAATAAATACCTTTGTGTCAAGAAGTAACAGGAAATAGCCAACTGTTGTAACACAAATATACAGATTATTGCAGACACGTGTCTCGGGTTTCAGTACCCAATGGTGTAGTCGAAGGGGGAAGAGGTCTCCTCAGATTTTAACTAAAGTATTCCCCTTTTTTGCATGAAATTTAATTTTAGTTTAATGCCTCTCAAGTTAGAGCCTTATTAGCGTCCCCCGACCTTTGCTTCCACCACCGGGACCAGGGGCGGACTGGCCCTAAACTTTTAATGTGGAAAAAAATATTCATGCCGGCCCCATCCAAAAAAGTTTGGCTGTAGTTTTCCAAACCTAAGAAGTTTCCAGTGTGGTTTTTCAGAAAAAAAAAAAAAAAAAAGGGGTTCCTCCAGCAGCCCTCATCTCTTTACCCCCGCTGAAATACCAAGGATTTTTTTTTTTTTTTTTTTTTTTCAGAAATCCTTATTTGACTTTTCATTTCAAGCAAACTAGTGGGCAGATTGATTTAAACTAAGCATACAGCAAACGCCCATAATATACAGATGATATTTCAAGGATCTAACTTTCTCAAAAATATTTGCAAGCTTAAATTGCTCTACGCAATAAAAAACCACTGTGAAAACTGTGTGGCTTCTTTGAAAATCCGCATTTAAGAGTATTTCGTTTATGTAAAAGTGAATAAAAATCTTATTTAAAACAAAACGTAATACATTTGAGGCAGTGAGAAGTAAAGGGGTGTAAGTAGACATTTTCAAGTTTTGAGTAAAATTCGTATAAAGATTTCCTAGGCAAAGTAATCCTAGGTAGGCTTTCATTGAATTTTTTCTAAGTTATACTGTACAGCGGCACCTACCATTGCTGCTGGTACTATCTCTTGGCCCAAGACAGAGGAGGGGTCCACCTACCATTTGTACGGGTTATCTCCAAATTTTCAATTTTTCCTCTTGCATCCCTTGCTTTTCACTACCTCATATGGCCATGAGCGGTACTATTTACCCTTTAGAAAAAACTTTTTTTTTTAAGTCTTTTCTTAAAATTGTATTGTACGTATTCAAACCAATGAAAAATTTCATGTAAACCAAACGTAATATATCCGTTCAGAATGAATACATCACAGATCATGAGACAGTGAGAACTGATCGGAAATATCGGATAAGCCCGAATTAATCTACAAAAAAAAAAAAAAAAAAAAGAGTTTCGCTTGAAAAAATCGCCATTTGTCTCTGAGAAAACTGATTTTCAAAGGTATCTCTCAAAATGTTATCTAGTGAATGAAATTTATTTGTCAGGTTCTAAGAACTAGAGTGAAAATCATGGGATATACACTTGGGGTGGGGGGATGGCGGTCTCCTCCCCGGGCCCTTGGTTTTAACGTAGATTTAGATTGCCAATAATTTTAATACGGTAATTTATATGCATGTAAAGATGGTTATGACCAAATTCCCCTCCCCTCTACACAGAAGGCAAGTTCTGGCAGCGCTTGTGCTTTATGGTATATGTGTGGCCTATGCTACGTATTAACTTGCCTTTAATAATAATATTCCACTGACTCACAACGTTTTCAAGTAAGAACAATTTGTTTATCAGCTTCCAAGATTTAAAGTGAAAACGAAGAAATGTATTGGGAAAAGCAATAAGATGTGTGTATTCTTTTTCGTAAGTAAATATGTTCAACTAGAGTTTAACCTACGAAGATGTTCAACAAAGTGAAACTCAACTGCTTAAACCAAAAATATAACTATTTATACTTCTATTGTACGAGTTTACATGCTTGCTGAAAATAAATAATAATCGAGTAACGAAAGAAAGCACAACACAGAAATGGTCCGACTTAAACCTTTTTAATGACATAAATTAAAGGAAATTAATGAAAACGAAATAATATTTGAAAAAAAGTTACTCAAGAGTAATAAACTAAAACTGACAAAAATGTTACTCTTCAAGAACCAGTAAAAATGTTTTCATACAAGGCCCTAATTTCGTCAAACTGAAAAATCTAATGATAACTTTGTAAATTTCAAATTAGTGCTAAATGTTATCATTTTATACGGAAAAATTTTATCCGAAATTTGAAAGTATGCTATTTAACGAATTTAAACATTGCATTTATCAATTTGACACTGAATAATAACATTAAAATTGAAAAGTATATGATGATAAGATTTTTAAAAATGTACTTTTCGTATTTGCAATATGGTAATGCTACTTATGAATTAAAAAATAATAGTTTCTGGGAATACTGCATTTCAGATTCGGAAATTTTAAATTTGCTTTTAAGATTGTAACATTAAAAATATAAGTAAAAATAGATACGTTATTTATGATTAAAATGGGCAAAAACACTTAAAGCAATCACACTTATCAATCTAGCTAAGAAAGAAAAATCTATAAACAAGCATTACAAATCAGTTAACAGGAAAAAACTTCAAAAATAAAGATTATTTGATGAAATATTATTAAATACTTAAAATATGGTTAAAGAACCTAATTTTTTTTTCTTCTATAACTTAGTGTACCCCTTTAAAAGATAGGGAAACAAAATTTTACAGTATTTAAGACATAATAATTATTTAAACTTTTCAACATTCCTTTTTAATTTTATCAAAACATTTCCTTCAAAGCATGTAACTTATATTTTTTCCTTTAAAGTAATAGATTATGAATATCCATTACAGACTACTTTGTACTAAAGATAAAAATAAAATAAATCGGGAGAAAAAAACACATTTCTACAGCATTAATCTTTCTTACAAAAAGTCTACTTTGTTGAGCAACAACTTCAATGAATCTATTTGATTTAAAATGTCCTTCTCTACAGACATCAACATGAGAGCTTCTAAATTTTCTTGAGAAAGGGTTACACAAAAAATCATGAGTTTAAAAAGAAATGAATTAAGTTCAGGAAGGCCATGGGCCATGCACATCCTCATATATTGGACAAGCATACGAATTGTACTCAGGGCAGGTTTTGGATACCGGAACAAACCCTTCTCTCTCTCTCTCTCTCTCTTTTTTCCCTTCAAGTTTAAACTGCCAAAATTTTTTATTCTTCCAAATCCTAAATTTTATACCATAAAAAGGGGGGGGGGGGAAGAAAAATGTTCTGCTGTCTTTGAGAAGTATATTAATAATCTTAGTTTATTAACTCCCTTCAAAAATTAAATACTCTTGGAAAAAAAACATAAAAAATGTGTGTAACAATAAGTGCATAAAATTGGTACAGTATTTCGGCTTTAAATTAAAATTAAGTAGAGTAAAACCTGTAGAGTTGACCACCCTTGTAACTTGATCACCTGTCTATATTGACCTCTTTTGTCAGGAACGGAATTAGTCCTATCTTATAATGAAGGAAAACTTCTGTAGCTTGACCACCTGTCTATCTTGACCAGTAATGTACGCCAAATTTGGTTTGGAGTATTGTAAAAAAAAAAACCTTTGTAAGTTTATCACTTGGTTTATTTTTTAAAACTTTCTTCAGTAAATTATTTTATTTTATTATTTATTAATTTATTATTATTGTATTATTATTATTATTTGATAGCTTTCCAAGAATGTTTTTAATGCTTTGATGACGGACTAGCTTTTTAATAACTAAACAGCAGCATAAAGCTTATGCTGCTATTTATTCTCCAAACTTGTTTTTCATTTGTTGTTCTATTTGAGATAGTTTTTTGTACTTCGTTCAATAAAAATAGGTGTCAGTAGAAAAGTACAAAGTGTTTTCTTTCAATGGCAATAGGTTGTGGCAATACTGGAATAGCGCTAAGGCCCGTATATGTACATTTTGGGCCCTCTGCAACAAAATAAGTAAGGCATCTCCCTAGTGGCCCAGTGTCTATTTGTAAAGTTAATAAGTCTTACTGCTAGTTTTTTTTTTTTTTTTCTTCAATTTCTAGGGTCGTCAGCCCCCTTGAGGAAGTGATCCCCCCGCACTGCGGATACGCAGATATGGGCTTGCTAAAGAGCCCTTCTGGCTTATTTCAGGTGCAAGGGATTAAGATATAGGACATTTTAATTTTGCCTTTATGAACTGAGAGAGTCCAGCTTGTTGCTCTTTGGGCTGTAAGTGTTACATAAAAAGGCTTCAAAAAGAAAGTTTTGAACTTGAAATTAATAAAAAGTATAAAATATTAAAATGAATTGAAAAAGTATAAAGCCAGAGAAAATTAGCTGGCACATATGGAATTTCTAAAACTACGGAGTCTAATCTAGTTTAAAACAAGGAAAAAAAAAGCAAAATTATTTGAATAGTATTTTTAATTAATGTTAAACAATGTCAATTTTTCAATAATGTTAAACAATGAAAGTTAGTTGAACAGAAAGAGTAATAAGGGTGAATTCCTCGAAAAATGAATACACGGTGCGAGAAATGACAAAAAATATTTCAAAAAATCATTACTGCCCTTTATAAGTTGACCACCAAAGTACTGCACCGCGAGTGGTCAACTTACACAGGTTTCACTGTATGCAAAAAATACCTAATATCGATTTTACGTTGCTCTAAAATTTGCTTTTTTCAAGGAAAAAGGTAAGGGGGGCGACGGATAAAAATATGTTGAAAATCACTGTTTTAAACATTTATAGTGTTTACACTTTTATAAATTTTATCTTTGCTAAACGAAAATAGATGAATTGGACGGTGCTATACAAAAATGAGTTATCCAACAAAAATTTTCCAAAAAATAATGAGTTATTCACATAGGTTGGCAGATAAACTGATACACTACGGGGATACAAAGACGATTTAAGCCAAATTCTATTAATATGCCATCTATGAAGTTCAGTTTAGAACTCAATTTACTCAAAAGTACTGCTTGGTGGGTTGACCCATTTTTGTGTAACACCGTCAATTTGTTATAATTATAACCGATAGTTCAAGTTCTTATTATTTAAAGTGCTGATGACAAAAAAAAAAAAAAAATTAAAAACACATGATGATTAAAAATATTAAACTTACCTAAAAAAGATTCTTGTCACCGTTGGATTTAAAACACATGCAATCCCATTGAGCAGTCAACACGGTGTATAACAAATGACTCGTTTTTTTCCTCGGAGACGAAATTGAGGAGTTCTCAAAATTATCTAATTGGTTGAGAAAGTCGAAAAAAAAAAAGCTTTTTAGCAGACGTTTTGCTCCTATTCATTATATTCTTAGGATGACACCTTTCTCTTATTTCATTTGAAAAAGGTTCAATGTTATCTTTTCCCAGACAGTCTCAGATCGTTTCAGATGACCATAAAAAAAGATCCCCACCCCCAATAAAACTCCTTACCAGAATTCCAGGAAACATCAATCCCGAACAGATACGAGAGACACCCATGGACCCTGGAGGCTTCGCTTCGGACGAAGACCACCCAACAAAGACATTGTTTCGTTTTCCCTACGTAACAAGATACGGTAATAGGCAAGAACAGAGTAACGTCCTGAGAGTGACCGTTGGAAAAGGAGCGGCTGTCCTCCTCTCCCTCCCCCCCACCCAAAAAAAGAGTAGTTCTGGATGCAGCCCTCGACACAAGAACGGCCGGCCTAGCTAAGAACTTTTTTTTTAAATCAAATTGAGGAAAATGGCACGTACACATTGAATGCACGGAAAACGGCCCGAGTTAAGGACGGCCCATGTGGAATTTTCCACATCTCACACGTGGCCAGTCCGCCCCTGACCGGGACACACAACCTATGTCACCCATAGACTCGTCAATGTGTTCATTCGTTAACACCATTCTCCCAAAAACATATCATTGGGCTACCAAATCATCCCAAAGAATCATTTGATAATCAGGCATTCGGCAGCATGCATGCAATTAATTACAACACTATTCGAATGCAAGAACAACACACAAAATTCTACGACAAATATTCCAGAGGCAAATCTTTCATCATAAAATCATTTAGACCACTGGCTTATCCATTCCTCAAGTGTCCTGGCGCCACATCTTAAAAACGACGCCCCCCCCCATCCTTAAGAGCGCCATGACCCCCTTTCTCTCCCTGGATAATTTTTTTCGGAGAACAATAAAAATCGCCCATTTATATGTTAAAACATTAATTTTTCAAAGCCAGCCCTCTGACAGGGGTGTTCACCCCCTTCCTAAATTTCGCAAAGTCCCCCCCCCCCAAAAAAAAAAACAAGAGCTCTCCCAAAAAAGTAAGAAATACCCCACAAAACAAGCCCCCTAAAAATCTCAATGGCACAGCCTGCGCCATGACCCCTTTCCCCCACCTAGGTGGGCACCCCTCTGACTCACTAAATGACGACAGATCTGCCCCGGTAACTGAATCCCTTCAGAAGTCAACTATTGAGAGGTTCATTCGATTATCAAATCGATCGAGAAGTACACTGCTCGAGTTGATTGACATTTCGAGAAATCGACATCTCGAGAAGTTCACAAAGCGAGAACTCGAGCAGTTCATCGCTCGAGAACTAGGAAAGTGATAATCGAGCACTCGAGCAGTCATCGCTCGAGAACTTGGGAACGGATAATGAGAATTCGAGCAGTTCATCGCTCGAGAACTCGGGAAGGGATAACGAGAACTCGAGATGTTATAATCGAGAACTCGAGTTGTGATAATCGAGAACTCGGGATAATCGAGTTCTCGAGTGATCTTTGATAATCGAGTGATTCGATTATGAGAACTCGATTATGCCCATCATTACAATCACTTGTTATTCTTCCAGCAGCAATTACACTGTTTGAAAAATTCAGTTCAAGATTATTTCTATTGAAATTTTTCAGTTTTATCACGATTAGATATAAGAGAGGATACAAGAGAGCCAAACAAACTGGTAGCTACCAGTTTGTTTGGTTCTCTTGGCTCCTTTAAGAGATTTTTCGCCTCCAGCTCATGTGATTCCTATTCCGGGCTGATGAGTGCTAAAAAGCACGAAATTGCAGTCCTTGGATGGAATAACTGAGCTGGCGGTGTATTTTAAGTATTTCTGCCTTAGCCCTGGCTTTAGGGCGGTAACTTACTACAAAATACAGTAAACATCAAATAATAATTTTTTTGCTTGTATTGTAATATTGGAGACTCAATTGCTTAAAACGACTAATGTTCTGCGACGTATACGTCACAAATTTAGTAGTATTCTGCTTTGGGGCGCTACATCAAGGGATTCTTGATCCTTCATGAGGGATAGTTGATCCCTCTGAGAAAAACATACATTTTCAATAGATCAGCAATTTACCTATGAATTTTAGTTTTCTATATATCGCTCATTTGGAAGAAGAGTGCCTCAGTACGAAGAAATGAAATTTTACAGGAGATGCGTTTCAAGTTAAATTCTTTAGGTCATTTGCACTTTGCAGTAAGAAAAATTAATCCGCTGTGCTCGCCATTGGTTAATATTACAACAAAAAATCTCTTTATTTTCCAAAGAAGATAATGTCATTTCAAGCACTTTAAGCAAAAAGAAAATTAAAAATTTCATATTGTAGCACTCTTGTTCCAAACAATGTGTATAATATTTAAAAAAAATAACAATATTTCTGATTTTCTTTCTTAATGTGAACACAAAAATAACATTTTTTTGAATTCAACTAGGAAATTTGTAGAAAAATGTACACAACTTTAATGAACTTAGTTGCTTTTGATCCGTTGCTTTTCTCCAATACAGTTGTGGACACACTGCCGGATCTAGGAAGTTTCTGAGGTGGAGCAAAACTTCAAAATGCCCCCCCCCCCCCCCATATGCACTCATCCATCCATCTTTAAATTTTTCTATCAAGTTGTATTTTAGTATTTTTAATAAACTGTAAAGTACGAAAGGATTTGATTAAAAATTTACTTTATACTAAGTATGTCAGTGTATATATATATATATATATATATATATATATATATATATATATATATATATATATATATATATATATATATATATATATATATATCCCCTCCTCCCCTTTTTTTCTGAAAATGAGTTCAATATTCATATACGGGTGCTTTATTTTTAATCTTCTAATTTTCGCCTCTTAGTCCAGGATGTGACATTCTGACAGCACGCGTGTAGGAAAATTTGAGTAGTGAAATTTTTTTCAAAAATGTTTAATTGGTGTCCAAGAAAGTATTTTGGACTTGGTTGGACTTCTCTCACTTGGTACACTTTTCCTGCTGATGCCATCAAAGATGGCGGCCGGTAGCTCTCATAAATACTCAACACTTCTGTAGAAAGTTTAAGCAGAGAGAATGTTTCAACACAAAATTTTAATAGGTGTCCTGGAAAGTATTTTGAGCTTTGAGTGAACATCTGCCATCTGGTACATTTTCTAGACTGGCGTCATCAAAGATGGTGGCAGTCCACTCTCATAAATGCTCGTATATAAATACTTAACCGATTTGATCGAAAATTTGGTCAGTATGCTGCAATTAGTGTTTTTAAGATGAATTGCGATGCGTTTTAACAACTGCTATAATAATAAATATTCAATTATCTTTTGTATAACACTTATTACTTTACAAATAGTAAAAAAAATGCAGATTATATAAAAATCTTCTGTGCGGACGTTTGTCACCATAAAGCTTTTAAACGACTGGACCGATTTTGACCAAATTTTTTGTGTGTTATTAAGTTGTGGAAGCATGGTTTCGAAGCGCGATGGATCGAATCGGGGTATAACTTTGATATACACCCCCAAAAATTACGCGCCAAATCTGGCATTCCCTACGGACTTTTTAGGGTTGCTGTTCCTTATTTTGGTGTTGCCAATTTAGGTTTTTTCAGCTTTTAGGTTTTTACTGTTGCCAAATTTAGTATTTTCATGTATTGTACCATTTTTTGAGTTTTTTTTTAAAGTTTTGTGTGAACAAAAACAAAAAAAGTCGCCAAATTTCCGATTTGGCGGGGGGGGGGGGGGGGGGGGGGGGTATATCAAAGTAGTTCCCGAAGCGGAAACGTTTTTGTTAATTAATTTAAACACCGGATGGTTATGTCTCACAAATGATTAATATTTATTTTAAACTAGCATTCCCGTACCCGGCATTGCTCGGGTAATGGAATTAGCAGGGGTTAACAGTGCTTGGTGTCCCTAGTTTCAAAAATCCCCTGTACTAATTATTTATTACCTATATTTTTTTATCATTTTGGGAGGATCCCGGGGCCCCTGGACTCCTTATATATATGCCCTTGTCCTTAACCGATCTTTAACTGTTATTAACGATCCTTTTAAAGTATTGATTATCTTTGCAAACACAGGCCATCCACATTTTATTGTTATACCTATGTTTAAGCAAGAACTTTGTATACAACATTCTCAGTTTTTTTTTTTTTTTTTGGTGCTAAAATTATTAAGCTGCTTGATGAACTGACTTTGGAGTAAACTGCATAAAATTGGCTGTGTGAAAAAAGTCTTCTCTTAAATTGATCCCTGCTACTTTCATTGTCTGTCCTTGTGACTTATTAACGGTTATTGAAAACCAGGGGCGGCATTTCACCATTTCATTTGGGGGGTCGAGTTTCTTAAATATGTATAACCCCAAAGCGAAACCAAACACACATTCGCTAACAAGAAGTTGTCATAAAATCGGTTTAATATGAATAAAATTAGTGTTTAGAAACAATTAAAATTTTGATTCATTGACTAAAAAGTTATCATACAAAACATCTTGCTACTAAAGTTTTTATACCTTTTGGAAAAGTTATAATGCTTGATTTTTGGAATTCGGAAGAGCAGGGAATCATGTTACTAATTTATCAGTGCTCAATGTCGTGCTGTTTTGCCAGTTTAGCTAAATGGAAAAGGTTTTTTTTTTTCCCTTTGCGCTTCGAAAATATTTCTCTAACTTCCTGAGACATAAAAAAAAATCTTTCTCTACTAGCTGAGCTGTTTGTAATAGTTAAAAAATAGTTGAAGTATTACAAAGTTATGTATGAAAACACTTTTTATATCTTGCTCTTCAAAATCACCCAGGCTAATTCAAAAACTGTGAGGGGCTTAAACTTTTCATGATTGAATAATCTAGTCATGTCGGCGCTCTCAGCTTCAATGAGATATCATCTGCCTCCAGCTCTGTTATTCAGTACTAGCAAAAATACCCGGCGTTGCCTGGGTCAGTAATAATTATTATAAAAAATCGTTACTTGCTTTTGTTTTCTGTTTTAAGTAAAAGAATTTAAAACACATCTTTTTGACGTGATTAAAAATAGAGTTTCTTCCTTACCCATAAAACTAAAATAGCAATAAGTATAAAAACAAAGTAGTATTGATTTAGAAACGAAAGCACTATATTTAAGCATATACAAATTTAAAAAACATGAAATTAATCTTCTCATGTTTAAAAAGATTAATCTGTTGATACTTTTTTTTTTTTAACATGGAGTCTAAAACCTTCTCTGTATGGCTAATGAAGTACGAAGTGATTAAAAAAAAAGTAGCTGCGCTCGTAATCCCCTTATACTTGCTTTAGTTATTTCGGGAAATTTTAATCATTGTGGCTCTTGGTGCGATTTTACCGAATTTGCGAAAGTCGTTTCGAGGTACCTTCGATGATGCTCCCCCCATTCTTTCCTTACTTTGTAAAACGATATGATATTAATTTTCGTTACAGAGATATCGTCGCCAGATGCTGAGACATTTTTGGTCACCATAAAATGGCGCTAAAACAGTTTCATCCGAAATGTTACCAAAATAAGTAATAAAATTTGGTGATTGTTTGAAATTGTGCAAAAAGGAAAATTAATGGAAGTTTTTGTGCTGTTTATGGATTTGCCTAATTTAGTTGCTGGATTATTTAACACAGTAAAAAAAGTCTTTTGAAAATTCTTTGATTGGCGATATTTTGTTTACATGGTGAAAGCTGAGAAACATTATGACGTAGTCTTCGGCTTCAAAAACAGCAACGTTGAAAAAACTGCCAAATGCATCAGCTACGGAAATCTTTCTGCAAAAATTTTGGCGATCTGCTGGTTGTTTGGATAATGAGTAAGTGTTCAATTAGCATAAATAATAATAAAAACCATTAATTACTTTAAAGTTCCGTTTAAATGGAAAATCATCAGCCAAATCATGTATTATTTGCCAATCTTGTGCAAAAATCTTACTTCAAGATTTGACTTGAGAAAAGCCTTGAACAATCACGAAAAGCAAAGAAAGTCAACAATACAACAATTGTCGCTATCGACAGGGAGTTGAGATGATACACTAAATACTGTATTGAGTTGAGGAAAGCCTTCGAACATGGATCTAAAAAGCTCATAACTCGTTTTTTATTCTACTTAGAAATTTCGAACAGGTGCCATCTTCAGCAGAAAAATCAGAGCTTTCGATGGACATATAATGTAAATATGTGCAAGTATTTATTCATCCCAATATTAGAGAATTTATACAAAAATTGTGTTTTATTGCCCCCCTAAGGGGGTTTTGCCCCCCATAACGGGACGAAAACTACCCTATGTGTTATTCTGATACATAAGCTATATTATTGTAAAGTTTCATCAAAATCCGTTCAGTAGTTTTTGCGTGAAAGAGTAACAAACATCCATACATCCATCCATACATCCATACATCCATCCATACAGACAAACTTTCGCATATATAATATTAGTAAGATTCCAGACTGATGAGTCCATAACAAGGGCGAAACTGCAGTCTCCGAATGTGAAAACCATTCTGTCGGTATATTGCTTATAATTTTTCTTGCCTCATGCTAAAAATTTTACTCACAGTTGAAACATTTTATTTTTCGTTTTCAAAATCCAATCCAAATAACCATAATCCCAGCCAATCATACAGAAAAATAATTATCATCACATCTTGTGTTAATTTCATTCGAAACTGAATCTGTTACTTCATACAAAATATTCAAAACCAATGTTTGACTTCACATCATCATGTGAATTTTTGTCGCTTTTTTTTTTTTTTTTCCATACATCCTAAAGGGCATGAGCTTTTTCACCATTGAAAGAATCGTTTTGCAATAATTCTTCCAGTCGTCAAATCACTGCCTTGAAGTTATAGAGAAATGTTTTGATCGTTTTAATGCTTGAAGATTATCTTGTGTCACTCCGCGATTGCATAATTATAGAGCCCCATAAAATCTATTTCGTTGATATGTTTTTTTTTTATTCAATAATCACATGCATTTTTAAGAAGTTTCTATGACAGCATTATAATGTATTGAGCAGCTGAAACGTGTTTCGAGCAGAAGAAAGCGATGAACACTCATTAAATAAATATATACTTAAAAATGAGCGCAAAAGTGAATGTAAAATATCAAGGAATTTTTTTGTGAAAACCATGCAGCCACACCACTTTTCACGAGCCTTGGAGATACCATCGTTACACTGGGCACACAAGTGTGAAATATTTAGCCTATATGAGGCAATGTCTTCTTTAGTTAAAATTAACCATTGTTCTCTATCAGTTGTCTATGTTGTGAAAAAGCCGAAAATACTTCATGAATTTCTAAGTCATCATCCAAATAACGAAAAACACTTTTTCTAGTCTGAGAATGTGTCGAGTTTCATCAAATAGTTGCCGAGAACCAGCGAGATTTCCTTTCATAAACATTGATTTCCGACGAATATAAATTGAATTCACCCACTTTCTATAATTCTGCTCAAAAAATTTGGGGGTGCGACCGCCCCCTCTTGACCCCCCTATTTGCCGCCCCTGTTGAAAACCAAACTTTTACAGGAAACTGCACTCTTCTAAATTCAAAAGGATAGTCCGCCTGTGATGATGTTCTTAAAAACTTCGTTTCTAGCTCTGAAAAAATGAAAACAAGACAGAAGCATTATTATTTGACTTGAGAAAAGCCTCGAAGAATCACGTGAGAAACAAAAACAATATAAAATTTAAAATTCGCTATCGACCAAAAGTTGAGATGAAGTATTGAATAATGATTTGAATGGAGGAAAGCCTCTGAAAATAAAGGATTTAAATTTCAATGACAGGTTTTAATTTCACAGAAATTAAGAGGTTTTAATTAATTTCTCCCGAACTAATTGATATTTCGAAAAATCCTTTCTTAGTGGATTCGCAACTCCAACGAACTGTAGGGGGCACTGAAGTCACTGTATAATGGCGGAATTGAAAACTAAAACAAACGCACATGGTAACGAAGAAAATGCTAAAAGTGTTGTGATTTTTGTTCGTACGTATGATTTTTTCGCTTTATTCTTTTTAAATTAATTTTCAAAGTCTTGTGGATATTCTGGCCCACGTGGAAAGAAATGAGAATACAAGAAGCATTACTAAACGTCAAACATTAATGCAAACTACGTAGTTCGTAGTTCTAAGCAGCTATTTCCATGATGTTGAATTCGATATTTATCAATTCTTGATAAAACTAAATAATAATTGTGGCCTGACAAGAACAACAATTAATGCTAGAAAATTCAATATGACATTACAAATTATTATCGAAAGAAGATGATACTTCTTTGCCTTGCTTGGCTAGCGCTTATTTTTTTTTCCATTTGTAGCTGAGTTATTTCTCTCGAATTCCCGAATCGGTTCATTTAAAAATTTTCTGTTTCGATTTTTCTAATTTCTGAGTTACGATTTAATTGTGTCATGTTATGCAAATCATCAACAAAATTCTCACGGATATATGGTGGTAGTTTTCTTTTCAGTTGATTGACCATTATTTCTTTTCACTTATCGAATTCTGTAATCTTACTACCATTTTATTCCACTCATGATAAAAATTAAAAATGGCTAAACTAAAAACGCGAAATCTCGCCAAGGCTACTTAGCTCGCACAATACCAAAATTATAACCCTAAACAAATTTGGCGAAACCTTTCAGCTGAGAATAAAAGGAATAAAGTAAATTCTTTCTAGGTTAAACATTTTTCATTTTGTTCTACGATAATAAATCCAAGAAAATATTTTGCATACTGTCCATTCCAACTAAATGCTGCTGTAAAATATGATTAGTTAAATTAATTTAAGATTAAAAAAAACTCATATTCTTACAAATTCATACAAAACAATAAAAAATTTTACCTGGTATAACGTTATCCAATTTTGTTAATCCAGAGTTTTCTTGTTTACGCGTCCACCATTTAATACTTTTTTGAAAGAAATAAGGAAAACTAACATTATTTTGAGAAGCTCGAAAATACTCTTAGGGGACGAATTAATTTCTGTAGCTGAAAGCAAACTAAGACACATCGATTGCGTTAATAAATACTCAGAACAAACTGCCTGTGTTTACGTCAACAGACACACATGGAACTAAAACGTGGCAATGTTTTAGTTCCATCGGCAGTTTTGTAAATCACCGCAAGGTAGCGTATTCGAGCGCTGGAGTTCCGAATACTTTCGTAATCATGTGGACATACCTGCCAAATTTCAAGTCTGAGGCTACAGCGGTATTACCTGTGCGTCGATATATATATATATGTTATCTCAGGACATTGATTTTTATATTGTTGAGCGAGAACTGAAATAAATATTTAACCCGTTGCCAAAGGACAATAAGAAAGCCAGCTCTGCTTTTTGTAATGAAATTTCCTACTGTGATACGCCAATTGAGAATTGATAAAACGTAGAGAGGGAGAGAGTGAAGCCTTCATTTCTTAAAAACAACGATGGCACTGCGTGCATAAACTCTGCTATTTATCGGAATACGGACTCTACTAATCAACAATGCTCCAGATGAGAGGGAAAATTTTCAACTAAAAAAATAAATAAATGAATAAAATTGAACTTTTCATTATATCTATAAAAGTAGCGGTAAAATTATACTACTCATTAAAACAAGCAATCCTCCATGCTGCATCTATAAGGAAAAATTATAACCTTGTTGTGTCTGAATATGCTATTCAAAAGCGCTATCTTTTACACTGAAAAAAGATGATGGTAATTAACTAGCATTTTCCTTCATATGTGGAGCCATGAATGTTATTTCGGTATGTTTATAATTTCACAAGGTTGAGCGCACGAAGCAGCGCAAAAAAATTGCTATTCCCCATTTTGGTTCTTGCGGTGAATATGTTATATACATATAACATATGTTACAAAAGACATATTACATTCGTGCAATATGTCTTTTTATTATTTTTAACTATTGTTCGCGGTAATTTCACTGCATCATGTTATCATACTATAAAAAATACGGTAACCACATTTGCATATTATTTATTTGTGCGTAACATGCATATATTGTAGACACTAGTTTAGATTAACCTTTTAGTTATGAAAAGTAACGACTCTTGGCCGTAATTACTCAATTCCTCCACCCCCCTTTTTCTTCAACTATTTATGTATTAAATTTAAGAAAGGGCTTTGGACAATGTGTTTGTTTTAGATATTAAATTCAATGCCTTTTTAACGATTCGTACGTTAGAATTATTCGTTTTCCCGACAAGTTTCAGTTTCAGATTTTAAGGTAGAAGATATCCTCTGCAATATTATCTTTCAATTTCGAAATTTAATCAGTACCCTCCTGTTCCGTGGCGCAACCAGAAGGGGGTAGGGGTCCACAGGCACCCCTCTGGTTGCATCGCCCCGTGCCCCTCCTCTCCAGAATGCTTAGTTGAATGTTTTTCAAAAATTTCTTAATAGTTTCAGCTAACTGATCAGCTACTCCCCCTCCGTCCTATTTCTTTTATTTTTTCCTAGTTATTTTTCTTTTTTTTTAGTTCGCCTGAAAATAAGTTGGTTTTTAAAATGCTACTCCGCCGAATCCCCCCCCCCCCTTCCGCCAAAAGCATTGCGGAGCATCTCAAATTTCGTTTCCCAGATCTCCAATTTCGCAAAATTTCGCGAAAGCTCCCGAATATGAAACAACATCGCATGAAACTTTGTTCGAAAATCGTTGTGCTGTAGAATTGCTCTAAACTTAGAAAAAACGATAAAAAGGCTCTAAAAAACGCTAATTGCGTTTTCAGAGCTTCAATTTCGAAAGATAGCCGGCTCTAATGTTGCCAAATATGGTCTTATAATCACGTTTTAGGACTTTAATTTCAGATAATATTCGGCCAAGGGCCTCCGAATCTCCTTTCTTAAATATCATCAAAAGTTAGGTTTTTCAAACATGATTTACGAAAAATTTAAGTAAGAATAGCCTCGAAACCACTTCTCCTAATATCATAGAATACTGCTTAGGTTTTTATTTTGAAAAATTTTCCATGGGGGAACTCCAGAATTCCCTTCTTGTAAAAATCTTCAAAGTTGTCTACTAATGCGTTTTTGGAAGTTCAAATTGGAAGAATTGAAGGGAAGAAAAGGAATTGATTTCTATCTATAATATTTTTCAAGAAAACGAGCTGATGTGTGCATCACATGACTTCCTTTAACTCCAATTTAATGTCATTTCCCCATTACTGGCAATTTTAATGTGATTCAATTGTTTACTCTTTAAATATCACCAACAGTGGCCAAATTGTAACCAAATAAAAAAAAAAAACCGCCAAGTTGGCGAAAAAACTTGGCGACCAAAAGACTGGCGATATATCGCCAAGTGTCCGACAAATTATAACACAACTTGAGTTTACATCGAAATTAACAATGATTTCCCCCCAAAAAGGGGCAAAAGACCCCCTTAGGAACATCCGACTGCAACCAAATGGGCATCCATTGCAGACACTTCCTTTGTCAAAGGAAATACACTTTAAAAGCAGGTACAATGTGTCCGCCATTTCTGGTCACGCAAAATTTGTAAATAGACGCTCGCCAAAAGAAGAAGGATAACAGGCCAAATTGTTGCAATCCTTCCAAAAGAGGGACCAGTGTTCTCTCTTCGCAGTTCTTCGAAAATTCTTGGAAACCGTGAAACTGCTCTTTGCAATGCAACGGGTGGTAGAAAAGAAATAAGATATGCGTCACAGCATTCTGTATATAGTCGTTCTCACTCATTTTATTTTTTAATTTAAGACTATTTCTTAACATACCTTCTCTGTCATAATGCACGCTTTTTCGAAAAACATTACAAAATAATAGTAATTTTAAAATTAGAGTTTAGCTAATAAATTTAACGAATTAACATCGAGGATTAAACTTTTCAAATGATGCAGGTTTTTGAGCTTTCTGTGATTCGAAGCAAGTAATCAGTTCAAAAGCGCTTTTAACAGTCTTTTTTTTCAGTATAATTGTTCAAAATGGTTTTTGAATTTGAGCTGAAAAAGTTGCAATGTTTAGAGCAGATAATGGGAAACATAAGCTATTCTCTCTTTAAGCGCAATATATTTCTTTTTAATAAAAGTCTATACTTAAAAAAAATAACAGGTAAATTTACCTTTAATTTAAAGTTTCACCAGAAATAAATTTCAAAACGATAAAAACTTCAAGATAAAATGCACAAAATGGTTTTTAATTCTGAAGACTATTTATATGAGTTTGGTTCGTTCTAAAAAAGTATCAAATGTAATAAATGAGTATATGATTTCTAGATGACAAAGCTCAAAAATTTGCATTTTATCTTTTCCCGTTATAACTAGTTTAATTCTAGAGCAGCCAATACATTTTAAACTGCTTATCTGCTATTAAGTTTAGCTAACCTTTAACGAATTTTGTATAATGAACATCCCAGCGGCGGGTGAGTCGTAAAGGTGGTGACTGCCTCCTCACTCCTAAAAGTAAAGGGTTCCTTGCTCCCTCCCTTTTCGGAGGTAAAAATTAGTGATCGATCGAAAAAATAATTTTCTGCTCAGTGGATTGATTTATTTCGCGAAAAAAAAAAAAAAAAGCTGAAAACTCAAAAAATAGACCTTTTTTATGTTATTTCATTCGAATGGAACTTTGATTTGGAAAGAAAGGGGAGGGGGGTCCTACAGACATCCAGACATACAGACTTTCAGCTTTATTATTAGTAAAAGAAAAATAGTGCATAATAGGAGGGGTTGTTTGGTTTAAACACGTTGGTTTAAACCGTGGTTTAAACTAAGTGTTTTTTTTAAAACCATTTTACTGTTTTCCCCCAAATGTTTTCATCAATTTAATCTGTTATTGCAAGGAATAAAATATAATTAATGCAAAGTAACTAGCAAAGCTTTATAGATAAATTACCGATTTAATAAATTTAGAAATTATATTTTTTAAGGTAATGAAAGTTTGCTGAATAGTTTTCATTTTTCTTCTTTTTTTTCTCATCTTTTCCTATGCAGCTTTTCTATTAGGTACATAAATATACAGGGCAGACCATGTAAGTTTTTCTAAAATTACATGGAAAAAAATCCAAATAGTTCTGTTATAATTTTTATTTATCATTATTTTTCAGCCTTTTGCATTTCAAAATACTCCAAAAAGCATATTTCAACCAAATCTTCATATACTACCTAATTTGCTCGATTACTTAAGATTTATTGAGTATAAAACTTAAGTAATCAAGAAAATCTTAAGTAATCACTATGTACCATTGAAGTGATGCATAGTGTAAAAATATCTTCACACTAGAATACTTGACAAGAGAGAAAGAATAACTTAAGTCCAAGAATACTTAGAGTAGACAAAAAAATTGCGCTTATACCTGCACACTTTTCGCATCCCGGAAAGACGATGTAGTCAAAACAAGAAAAGAAAATGTATAAAATTACGAAAACATTCATGCAAGTCTGTGTTCGTAAAAAAAATAAATAATGCTACATTTTCACCTTTCAAAAAACTTTTTTTTTTTTATCCCCCTCCCCCTTTTTTATAAAAGAAGTCTCATGTACTCAGAATGGTGGAAGAATCAATAAACATTATTTTTTATGACAGTCTTCATTATTAAAATATGTTTAAAAAGTATTTTCATTTAAGTTTGAGGCTTTAATTAAAAATGATTTTTTTTCTTTGGTTATATGCATTAAACCAAGAGAAATAATGTCTACAATGAAAAACATAATGATTTTCTTAAAACATACTTGTCCTGTTTCTATAATTGTTGCTACTCATACATTAGGTAAAATCTTTAAACAAATTATGCGTTGAACTTTTGATTTTTAAAGTTGTATAATGTACATCAAACTTATGATTCATTTGTAGATACTACAAAATACTTTCCATGTTTTAAAATGCGTGATTTTAATTTTACTTTTATTTTTTCATTTATAGTAGATAGCTATAATTATGAGGAAATTCATTTGCAAGAATTTATTCTTTGTTATTTGCACTTAATAACGTATGAACAATTACAGTAAATTATTTATTTGATTATTTATACCAAAACCCATTTACGTATTGTATTTTTTATAACAGTTAAAGATTTTCAAACAATATTCTCCTATAGAAATCTCCAAGTATGAGAAAATGATATTACAAGATTTTACTCTTAACTATTTAATTAATTACGAAGAAATTAGGTACAAATATGAATGTAAAACATTCCTTAACAATTAATAATAAAATAATTTTTTCTTCATGATTTTCCTAAAATAAAATTGTTTTTCTTACAAATAGTAATAAAAACCAAATAAACCCGGTTTACACCAAAAAAACCTAGTTTAAAACCCCAAGTTTCCAAAACTCTGATTATAAATTAGTTTCAACAAGTAACACTTAAAAAAGTAAGACTAATTTACTAGAAGGTAGAAATTTTGCTAAATATTTTACAACCTTCTAATATTTGAAAATGGCTTATTACTGTTAAGTATGGGGTTGCATGGTTAGCAGATACCTTCAGAATCAATAAATAAATTAATGTTTTTGTGTAATAGTGCTTTATAAAAGAGTTTTCCCCTACATTACTGAAAAAAAAAAACTAAAAAAAAAAAAAAAAAGACCATTTTTTTAAATCTCAAAGAAAAGCTGAAATCCTCAATTTTTTCGATATTTTAGGCCTGTTCCTAAATTAGAAGGTATCATTGTATTTCAACATTTCTTTTTACTTTCTAAAGGCTTCATCATTTGCAAATATTCCGTCTTAGAGCATTAAAAACATCATAGACTCAAAAGCTTTAGAAAATTCGTGAAAAAACATAAAATTTTCCATTTTTTGGAATTTTCAGGCTCGTTGCACAATTGGAAGACATTATCCAATCTCATTTTTTTATTTATATATTTTTAAATCTTTATTTTTTTTTAAGTCTTCACCAATCGCAACTTTTGCGTGCTATTGCAACTCGCAAAATAAATAAATAAATAAATAAATAAAAATTAATTTGAATTTTGACATCTGGAATTCAAATTATGTTTTTCGCAATCACGAGTGTGTGTGTGTGTATATATGCTTGTGTGTTTGTGTCTGTGTGCAGGTATGAGTGTGTGAGTGTGTGGGTAGTTGTGTGTATGAGTGTAGGTGTCTGTATGTATGCGTGTGTGTGTATGTGTATGTGTGTATGTGTTTGTTTGTACGTTCGTGTATGTGTAGGATATTGACGCAATCTGAAGACCGTTTTCGCTAGAGCAGCATCGTGAGGAGCCGGTCGACGGTTTTGCTGCAGAGGGTGCTGGCGAGAAAATAAAATGATAGCTCATCAAAACAGTCAAATGAAAGCAATAAGCAATTGTGATTGCTCAAAAAAAAACAAAAATCCCTTTTTTTGCTCCACCCTATTAAACATTGATAGATTGTGATATTCTAACTGAACTAGCTCTGAAACTGTCAAGTGCGTCATTTTCCACGCAAAAGAAAAAGCTGCAAAAGATTTTATTCTCGATGCAAATGATTATAAAGTTATCAATCATTTATTAAGTTCATAAATTTTTTGGTTAATATATTCTTGATTTGTTTAATAATGATTGAGAATTAAAACATTTTCTTACTCGAGAGTTGAACTTTTTATTTTTTTCAATTAATAGTTATTTTATAAAATTACATTTCTTACAATGTATAATTTTGCATTTCATAATTTCAAGATACATATTTCAATGAAATTTTGTAACCTAGATTTGCACTTTATTTTTCTTTTTGCCCATGTTTGTATACTAACATACTGAAAATATTTGACTGACAGAAAATGTTTAAGAATTTAAACACAGTTTTTGAAATTATGAAACTGCACAACTAAAATATTTTCAGAGAATCTTCTCGACTTCATGTTTATAGCAGTTAATGTTTTATTTTCCTCTAAAATGATTACTTGAATTTCAGAGAATTATTTTTTATCGCGAAAAACTTTGACTTAAGCTGGAACCTGAGTCAAACGAGAGAGAGAGAGAGCTAATATTAGTATAAACGTTAGTACACAAGAGAGTAGCCTTATGTACTTCAAGAATAATTTCTGATTTATTAAATACAATTCTTAAAAATAATATAAAATTTTTTTAAACCCGTTACTGAATGCTTTTCAAACTGCATATACAGTGGCTCCTAAAAGTGTTCGTACACTTACGATTTTTAATGAAATATGCCATTATCCATTCGTTAAAATTAATATTTTGGATGAGTATTTAATTATAAGATCTATGATTTATTTTCAACAAAACTACATGAAATTTTTTAATAACATAATAGAACTTGATTTTTAAGAGATCATAATCAAAAAGTGTCAGAAACTTAATCTCACAAAAGTCTTCGTACACTTTGAAAAAAATGTCAAAAAACTAGTCAATAATCTATTTTTTTACTAATTTATTAATTAGTAGAATATCATGCAGTATCAAGAACAGCTTTTTAACGTCTAGGAATAGATTTCATTGTTTTTTTCTTTCTTTTTTTGTTCAATTTCTGAGTAAGTTTTCAGCCGCATTTCGAGTCTTACAGTTTCTAGCTCGCTTTTCGTTTCAATGGTGTATTTTCGTAATCTAGCCACCAGATATCTCCAAATATGTTCCATTAAGAGGCCGCATCAGACAGATTCCCGGTTTTTCGAATCCCTATGTTAACCTACGGGGCAGAATGTCTTCTCATTCTTGCGATAGCTCATCGGGAAATTGAGATTTTCAAACTTTTCTTTTTTTGACTTAATCTGTGACGACTATAGAGTGCTTCTATTTTTGCGGTTTTTCATTAAAATAATTCAAAATTTTTTTATACAAACTTGAAGTTGAACTTTGAGAAAAGGTGAATTTTTGACGAACCAGGAGGAGTATTCGGATTTTTAAAAAAATAGAAGCATAGCGTATAATCTCAGCTTTCTAAAGATGTTAAAATATTTTCGATAGCTTTAATAGAACAACAGTAATCAAATAAATGGTGAGCCTATTCCAATTCACAAACTAAAAATTTCCATCCCCCTTTACGAAGGTACGAGATTCGCCTCTACGCAAGTGATTTATGGTCTTTTCGGGGAAACGGTCAGCACCCCACTAGTGGGCGTGTTTCTTCTCCACCTGCTTCTCCACAGATCGACTGTCCTAAAGAGCTGTCTGGAAAGATTTTTTCCTTCGCTTGAAAATTGCGAGGAAAAAACCTGGCAAAAATGACGCTCTTACATAAATTTAATTTTGCTTATTTTTTAATAAATAATTGCGGGTTTTTTTTTTTTTTTTTTTGTAAAATTATGTATATAAACACAAAATTTAAGCTTTAAAAGTATTTACATCACGATTTAAATGCAGTTGCAAATCTTCGGGGGGGGGGGGGGGAGGAGATTGAGAGTTTACGTGCTTCTCTCGAAGGGATAAAATTAATTGAACTCACTCATTAAATAATTTTCAATTAATTTTGTCACAATGTAACTATATATTTTTTAAAATTATTACATTATATAAAAAGGAAAGAATATTTGAATATACCTAGAAGAAAATTTGAACTTACCCTTATCACTTTTGTTTGCTTTTCGAGTATTATTGGAATTTAAGGATAGTAAGAAAAAAGATATGTAACTCAATGGTTTTAAACCCAAGGGTTT